>NW_007726283.1:30238-32050 GCF_000696425.1 Galeopterus variegatus | reverse complement strand
TTTATTTACAAATGCTTTTCTGATTCTTGCTTTTGGTGAAGAGTTGGTGGCATTAGATGGTGAATAAACATAAGAACCTCAGTTTTGAGTACTTTTAGTTGGGAAAACATCAAATACTAAATCCATTACTAAAAAAAATCCAATGCTTTATCTCCTCTAATGGATGCTATTATATGGTTACATGTTTAAAATGACAAATTTAGAGTAGCATGGCATTATTTTTTGTTCTTTATTTCTATTCCTTGAGTACTTTTGGCACAGATAACTATTGCTTACTCTCTTTCAATTTTACGCTATCCAAATTCATTTGTAAAAATTAAACTTATGTGCTTAAGTATCAATTTACATTTTCCTTCCTTTATTTAAAAATAGACACATACCACTTATTCTGTTTATTGCAATCCTATCTGCAGTGTAGAATATATTTCCTGCTGTCTGCAATTTCTGTTAAGTGTATACATCTTTTCCTTACACATGACTCTAAGCTCTTGGAGAGGCAGAGATGTTTGCCTTGCTCAATATCCTCAGGAAAAAGAAACAGACAAATATTTTCTTATTGAAAGTGCTGTATTTTCTTAATGTTTATGAAAATCTCTTTCTATTATATATATATAATAGAATATATATATATATATTATATAGAATATATATATATATAAAATCTTTTGGAAACAAATTCTAGTGACTTAATAGTACTCAAATAACAACTTAAGGACAGGCTTTATTAGATCTTTAATAATACTGAGTGGTGCACTTTTGCATTCTGAGAATAAAAATTGGAAAAACTCTGGTGTTGTGTCANATTTAAGTGTCAGAGTCAGATGCTTTTATGTTCCATTGATACATTGCTTAGGTTGGCGTTTTTGAGTTTTCTTCTGGGCCAGAACCAGAAACTCACCAGACCACGAGTCACAGATTCCATGACATCAAAGACCCTGTCCATCACAAGCCCTGACATCTGATTCAGTACACCTGGAGTCCTCACCTTTGCTACTTTCCCACATGTACCCACATTTCTTCCCTCTCTTTAAAAGCCCCAAACTGGTCAGTAGGGAGGCGGTTCAAGGCTTGTCCTACAGTCTCCCAGTTGACGTTGACTATAATAAAAGGCACCTTCCCAGCCATTTTTGTTATCTGAGTGTTAGATTTTTTTCTTTTGTGTGAGGAGCAACCAAACTCAGCTTTAACCAACGCTGTTCTGCAACAAAACCATATACTCATTAGATGAAGAAAAAAAGCATCTGACAAAATTCAACATTCTTTCGCGATAAAAACTCTCAACAAATTAGGCATAGAAGAAATGTTCCTCAACACAATAAAGGTCATGTATGACAAGCCCATACCCAACATTACCCTCAATGGTGAAAAGTTGAAATCTTGGGAACAAGACAAGAAGGCCCATTCTTACCTCTTCCATTCAGTTTGGTACTAGAAATTCTTGCCAGATCAATTAGGCAAGAGAAAGAAATAAAAGGCATGCAAATAGGAAAGGAAGTAGTAAAATTGTCACTGTTTGCTGTTGACATGATCTTATTTATAGAAAACCCTAAAAACTCCACCAAAAAATTGTTGCAACTAACAAACAAATACAGTAAAGTTGCAGGATACAAAATCAACACACAAAAAGCAGTAGCCTTCTTATACACTAACAACAACCTATTTAAAAAAAATCAGGACAACAATTTTATTTACAAATGCTTTTCTGATTCTTGCTTTTGGTGAAGAGTTGGTGGCATTAGATGGTTAATAAACATAAGAACCTCAGTTTTGAGTACTTTTAGTTGGGAAAACATCAAATACTAAATCCATTAG
>NW_007726283.1:21418-29325 GCF_000696425.1 Galeopterus variegatus | reverse complement strand
TAGATCTTTAATAATACTGAGTGGTGCACTTTTGCATTCTGAGAATAAAAATTGGAAAAACTGGTGTTGTGTCGGTTATTCATGTTTAAATAATATCACCACTAAAAACTGGAAGACTTGTGTTATTCAATTCATTATGCAAAGCCTCATGAATTATATGGGAACTTACAACTTAATGGTTATTTGATGTGGTGGGGGGAGTGATTGGAAAAAGATGCCTTGCATTTCTTCTGTGTATTCTCAGTATCTTTGATACCCTTTACATCAGCCTCTAATCAAAATATCCTGATGGGAGGGTACTAAAACTGTTCTAGCAATTTAATCTGGGTAACATAATGATGTGTTAATATATGTCCAATATGAATGTTAGATGTCCTTTTCTTCATATTGGATCCTGTTCAGGAATGCAATCATTTCATTAGAACATTTCGAGTTCCTAGGCTTTATATCATGATTCGGTTGATAAACATAGAAGAAAATGAAATAATAAATCTACTCGAAACTTTTATTAAAAAATCCGGGCCGGCTTGGTGGCACACTTGGTAGAGTGCGGTGCTTGAGAGAGTGGAGGCGCTCCCGCCGAGGGTTCGGATCCCATATAGAGACTGGTCCGCTCACTGGTTGACCGCGGTGCGGGCGCGACACCGAGGGCTGTGATCCCGTTGCCGGTCGCAGTACAGGCGTGACACTGAGGGTTGCGATCCCATTACCGGTCACTAAAAAAGACAAAAAGGAAAAAAAAATCCTTTCAAAATTCTTTTTCCATGTTTTATAATTGTATGTTCTGAAATACATGGTCTTTTTTTTTCTCAGCTTAGGCTATAATATGTTATTTTTATGACTCT
This sequence comes from Galeopterus variegatus, assembly GCF_000696425.1. Taxonomy (NCBI): domain Eukaryota; kingdom Metazoa; phylum Chordata; class Mammalia; order Dermoptera; family Cynocephalidae; genus Galeopterus; species Galeopterus variegatus. Next base: position 28,480 of record NW_007726283.1, on the reverse strand, counting down.
AAGCTAAATCTAGAAAAGATTGACCCGAGCCTGTCTTAGAGCTAATTTCTAAAAAGACCACTTAGCTGCAGTGGCCTTTTAAAGTGGGAAAGTTCCACTCTTTGTGAGACTGGCATTGGAAAATTGCTTCCTTATCATTAGGAAAAGACCATCTTGTGATTTTACTCAGGCAAACAGTGTTATGCCTCATCTACTACAACATCTGTTTTCTTTTGCTATGGAGAAGGCATACACAAATTCTTACGGCTTATCCACTTGACAGGGGATGGAAGAGCCTTCCACAGACTGCTCTCATTTCCAGAAAGCAGCCCTAGAGAAGAAACTCATTTGTCAGATGCAGATAAGCTCTAGGTGGTCAAACCATGTTGTCCTGAAAGCTTCACAGTCACAGGTATTCTCTAGGGAGTTTAGCTCCAGCTTGAAAGATTCAGGATGAGTTGAAAAACAACAAAAACATAACATTCAAGTCCTGTAATAAAAACAGTTTTAGTAAGTGTTGACTGGAACAGCTCAGAACAATAAGAGAGGCATTAGGTAATACCTAGATTTGTTTTCTATAATAACTTGCCTTTTAGGATTATCAGTGATATTATGTTTAGCTGTATTAATAAAGTGTCTACTTCGATTTATGAAGGGAAAGGTCCTACTTTCTCTTTCTTAATTGCTTCCTTGAGAAATATACCATTTTATAAATAAATCTGTCATCATGGCTCCTTTGGAGGTAACATATGCTAATTGCAGGTCAAATATATGAGCAACTGCATAATTGTTTGAGCACTAAGTTTAAAAACCCTATTCTTTAAAATCAATAAAGTGAGCCAACATCAGTGCCTGGGATTCAACAGCATCTCTTAACAGTTTCTGCATCAGTTTGGTCTACACCTTTGTAGATGTCCTGACAGGTATGCTGAGACAAGTAAGCAATTAATTCGTTTAGTATACAGAATTATGGGTTGCATTCAAAATCCCAAAGACTTAAAGAGGACCTTATCCTGGCAAGAAATGAAATTTACCACGCCATAGTCAGCAGCTTCTACAGCCTTATGCATCCCCTAAGAGTTTGCGGTTCTCACCCTGGCTATGTGTCAGAATCACCTTTTTAGAGATACCAATACCTGGGCCCACACAGAGAAATTCTGAGTGAGTTAGTTTAGGGTGAGGCTCAAAGTGAGTATTTTTTAAAAATCTGCAAAGAGATTCTGCATAAAATTTCTTCAGTAGTTCAGTGCCTTCTGGTTACTCATTATAGGGCCATTTATTGCCTGGCCTTTCTTAGCTGGCCAGCTTTACAGTACCACTGTACCCCATGCCGCAGCCCCCCACATGCAAGGCTGAAATGGGGAAAATACTTGCTCACTTCCTAGGATGTAAATACTAAGTTAGAGTTCCTGAAGAGTACTTAGTACAGTGCCTAGAATGTAATAAGAACACAATACAAGACTAAACACTAAATACTAAGTTAGAGTTCCTGAAGAGTACTTAGTACAGTGCCTAGAATGTAATAAGAACATAATACAAGACTAAACATATACACACACATTCACTCAGAGAAATAACTACTCCTGTCATCACAAAGCAATTGTCTGCTTCTTCCAGCACATTCCGGGAGCATCATTTGCATATGTCTGTCATAAGGCTTATCTAATTGCATTGCAATTGATGGTTTTGCCAATCTGCTTAACAGCATAGGACCTGATTCATAATAGGTAAGTAATTAATGTTTCATGAAATCAAATGCCACTGATTTAGGATTTACAAGGAGTGATAGATTCTTGCTCAGCCATCTATCCTCTCTCATATGTTTAGACCCTCAAATGCTAATTCAATGAATGAGTTGATGGTTCCCTTTATAATCCAGAACTGGTAAGAACTACGAATGCAGTTCACAAAGTGCTGCCAACTGGCCCATGGTGGTTCAAAACTTTGAACTTAGCTTTCTGTCATCCTCTCTATAGAATTAATCTCTATATCTAAAACTACCACAGAAAAATTTAAACTAAAGACTGGAAAATGACTATAATGCTTCTTCCTTAGCATTGTAATTGAAATTCTGTTGCAAAATCTATTTCATTGAAAAGGAATGAATTATCAAAGCACATCTGCTTTAACAAGACCAACAGCATAAGAAGGTCAGCACTGAATGTGGTTGCCAGTAGTTGATATTACAGGTTTTTGTGGCAGAACTGTTAGTTTTCCTCTTATAAAAATAGACATGTTAGAGGTTGGTTAGTAATTCACACTGAATTTTTGAAGTCCAGCTTAGCAAATCTGAATAAATTATTGTCTTCAGCTGAGTTGGCTGTGGGCAAATTTATGAGTGTGCATCTAGCTTCCCTGTGGAAGCCTGGTGATTGCACAGTGTTCTAGAACAAAGTCCCAAATCCATATGTCTCCAGGGCCCAACCTGGTGAAAGGCTGGAGCTAAGGAGTTCTTGTTATAACATTTATTTAGCAAGTATTTATTGAATTCCTACCATGTGCTGGGAAATGTTATTAGTTAAGCAAAAAAATTAATGTGGGGATTTCTGGCACTACGGCAAAGAGAGAGAGGTGAGCAGTGGGGGACAAAGTGGCTTCATCTGAGACTTCTTACATTTCAGCACATGGCCACCCTATTGTCATTCACTAAGCACTCTGCAAGCCCTGCTGTTCCTCAGCTCTTTTACACTATTTCCTTCTTTCCTCCCTCCTTCCCTCTCTTCCTTCCATTTTACCTCCCTCTTTCCTCCCTTTCTTCCTTTGTAGTTACTCATTTGTCTGTCTTCAGTCTTACATTGCCAACTTTATGAGGGTAGCAACCATGTATATGTTGCTCTTCATTTTATCCTTGCTAGGCAGAAATTGTACAGTGCTATTCCAGATAGGGACGTGTTCTGGTTTTCTATGCACAGCTAGAAGCAGGGTCTTTTTTCTTCAACTAAGTGCATCTTTATATTAAGACACAGAGTTGTAGCATAAAAACAAGAGTCAACCCATGCCAAATAGGGAATTACAATTGACACTCTAGGCGTTGTTTGGCATATGCTAATGATGGACAGGGGGAGATGAGAATGTTTTTGAGAACCTATAGGTCCTCAGAAATACTGACCTAACCTTGTCTGGTTAGAGGAAAAGCTGAGTCCATGGTTGTTTCATGGGCCTTGTTGGGCGTAATCCTGACTTTTGTTATGAGTGGTCAGGCATTTAGGTGCCAGGCCATCTGGGTAACCACAGTTGAAAAATCTGAGCTGTGTGATTATAGTGAAGGTCTTCCAGAGGCCAGGCTGCTCAGTAAAATAAAACCATCAATTTTTAAAAATACCAGGTTTAAAACTAAACACACACTTGGATTTTAAATATAGCATTGGCATCTGAATATATCTTGGTGCAAATAATTAAGTTGTAGCAGCCTATTTTGTATTTATATAAATATGTCTAAGTGGCCAGCAACCATTTTAGGGGAGAGCCTAAGACTGAAGAATGTCTCATCTTAAAAGGGTATTTCCTTTGGTAGTTCTTGGACCCCTTAGAAGGGGAGTATTCCATGGACTCTGTTATCAAGATGAAATTTAATAAGTAATTGTTGAATGAATGAATGAATGAGTGCAGTTATGCATGGGAATTGGGAACAGGGAAATTAATACCACTGAATTAAAAGGTTCTAGTCCCATAGTTTTCCCAAATTAGCCATGTGATATATGTGAATAATTTACTTCTCTTAGTCTAAGTTTCATCAACAATTTCTGCCATTTTTACCTCAGAGGCATTATTTTTTAAGGAATAAAGTGCTAATGATGAAATTTTAAACTTATGAAATGATATAGAAATAAAAGTTATTATTGAAGAAAGCTTTCAAGTATTCTTTCCCTGTTATTCAGAAATTGTATTTGTTTATTTATGAAGGAAGGATCTGTGGAAAGTATGGTTAACTGATGATTCATGATGTACCCTTTATTATACATGGGTACTTAAAAAAGTTCCTAGAAAAATACAATTAAAAGATAATTCAAATATTTCCATGAATTTTTTGAAGACCCCCTCATACAGAATGAATCAAATATTTTTTTACTATATTATTTCATTCACTCTACACAATGAGACAAAAATTGATAAAATACCTTTTATCATCGTAAAATGAGATTAGGTATCAGAAATTTTAGAAAAGATTCAAGTGCTTCAAAATTCTTTAGAATTTTTCCAGATAGCATTATAACTCTACACAATGAGACAAAAATTGATAAAATACCTTTTATCATCGTAAAATGAGATTAGGTTTCAGAAATTTTAGAAAAGATTCAAGTGCTTCAAAATTCTTTAGAATTTTTTCAGATAGCATTATTTACATACAGAATTTTATTTATAAAGTGCAATGATGAAAATGGAGGAACAGGAACAAAAACTCTTTTCTTAATTCTATTGCAATGGATACATTGCTGGAAATCACATGACCAATGCAGCAGAAAGAGCTAGCTGTTTTCCAACATCCATTTATACCTTTTCCTTAATTTTTAGGTGGAAACACTGGCACTTAAGACAAAGACTACATTTCCTGGCATGACTTGAAGCTAGGTCCAGAATGCAGGTGTGATGGTTGCTGCTGGAGCAGTCTTGTGCTGAGAACGGTAGAGAAAGAACACAGGAGTCTGAATCCCTGACTGAGCACACTATACTAGCCCTGGACCTCCCACCTCTGGACAAAAGAGAAATAAAGTGCATTTTAGAGTTTCTGATTCATAGATGAGCCCAATTCTAGTGGATACTTCCAATCTTGTGGATGCGTATTAGTAATGAAAAAAAGTGCTTTGTAACCAGTAGGAAAATACAGAGATATAATTGTCATTTCTATCACCAATGTCCTTCCATTTTTTCTCTAACATGATAAGTTTTAGACTGGTATTCTGGGAATTTAAATGAGTTACTTGATGGGGCTAAGTGTTATATTTTCAGTGGGGAAGGGTTAGCGTTCTGAATGGGTAGGGCAATTTCAAATTAAACAAAATGTTTTAATTTGGGTAGTTTTCAATCTCTCTTTCCAGTCATTTTCTCTCGGGTTCCGGGCTTTGGCCAGGTCCTAATGGTCTGGTCTGGATGCTGGGCTTTTTCTGGACTGTTCCTCCAGCTGCAGTGGGTGGGTGGAACTGAGAGCAAGTCCAAATTGGAATTAAAATAGAAAATGAGATAGACTGGCAGAAGAGATGAGTTGAAGACACTTGGCAGAGATACAAAATCTAACTATAAGACAATAGGTGGGAATAGGGAATAACAGCTCAAAGCAAAAAAGTTTTGATGGAGCTGGGTGGTGGGGCCTGCAGAGTGTCTCTGAACCATGGAATGCAGTTGTGATATCTTCATTAGGGCAATCAGCCAAACTAGGTCAGACTGGAGAATATGCTGGGACCCACTTAGGAGAGAAAGCAAAGAAGTGAGGACTAAGGAAAAGTGGGGCTCATTTCTGAGTGAGTCTTTCTCCTTGCCACTTCATGGTGATCAAAGAAGCATCATTGGTTCCTTGGTTGAATCAGAGCTGAATCTGTGGAGAAGAAATCTTGTGGTGGTTGGTACAGCCAATGAGAGGACTCATTGGTGGGGCAAAGTGAAAGAAAACTGATGTGATCCTGGAAGTTGGCACATGTATAGTATAGTCTTAGGCATAGGGGAAACAGGATTAAGCTCCCTGGGGGAAAGGAGGTAAAAGAAGGTAAGCTGTCAAACTTCACCATGCTGGCTGAAGTTCAGGATGGGATTCCAGTCCCAGAGTGCAACTGAAATACTAGGAAGGAATATTGAACATAAGTTTAAAGTTTTGACTTCAACATCTTAGAAATGTAGCCTTTGTATCAAGATGGATCTATGGAGGCTCAACTCATCTCTCTCACTGCAAAGCGGGCCCAGAACTCCAAAATTCTCTCCTAGCTGAGGCTAGAGCCCAGTCTGCTGATAGAAAGTATCTATTATGTCTGCTGAGACCACTAGGGAAAAAGGATGGTAGGAGAGGTCATCCATCTATTGCCCAATCTGAGATTAGAGTGCACAGTCCACACTCACATACTTTCTCTGGAGAGGTTGACCATGAAAGGGCCAGAGGTCAGAGTAAATAACTGCTGATTGGCAGTAGTCAGATCAACAAAACACTCTTAGTATAAGCTGTCTGTAAGGACGTAGCAATGACTTCATTATTCAGAATTCTTTCCTGCAATAGTTTTTGGTTTATTAAAATTTTACCTACATTTTTAATATTCCGAATAATTTTGGGTTATATAAGACAAAGAAATAAAATTATATTTTGATTACAAAATAGTCCACAGACTGTGAAGAAACTACCACCCACTATTGTAAGCAATGATTATTCATTTCCCAGATTATTAGTCATCCACATTCAAGTAGAAGCTTCTATTCTACAAATAGAAACTCATTTTGTTATTGTTTTTTTTTAAATCTTACTTTCTTGGAATGCTCAAGGCTCTCTGCAGCAATTAAAAACAAAGCATAAAAAGAATCTTGGCCTAACAATTTTGATAAAGAAAAAATGAGATAAGAGGTGCAACTATATTATCCAAAGGATATTAGAAGCAAATATTCTTCTGAAGTGCATGTAAAAACACATTCAGCACCTTTCATTAAGTCATGTGGTATTGACAATATCTTTTAACTTGTGCTTCTTCAAAGTTTAAAAAAGAATCAGAAAAATATTTAATCTATTCTGTTCTTTTTATCTTGTGCCAAAAACTATCTTGGAATTTCAGAGAGTCAAACTAATTGAATAAAAAGCAAAGATCAAAGACAATGTTAGAATTTTGGTAGGAAACACATAGAGGAAGTTTAAATGATATCCAAAATAAGCAAGTGGGAATTTTTGTATAGGATGCAACAACAGAGGCCATAACTACTGAACACTACTGGAACTGTGTGTAACCAGATATTCAAGTATAAAATGATCTCATTTATATCTGAATATTTACATGATTAAATGAGATCATTTATACGAATAGATACACTGCTGGAACTATATGCAACCAAATATCTAAATATAAAAATGTTCCCATGGGTATGTAGCATATCTCTGAGTACCAGCAATGCTTGTAT
>NW_007726283.1:18242-20805 GCF_000696425.1 Galeopterus variegatus | reverse complement strand
AGTATATTTGATCAGTTGTTTCTTTATCTGAACTTTCAAATAATACTGCTAAGTAGTTTGTATTTGTTATAGCATTCACTTATTCTGCTCTGTATTGTATTTAGTTGTTCACATATTTTACATTTTCAACCAGATAGTAAACTAATTGGAGGTGGGCATCTGCATCACTCACATTTATTTGTATTCTCTACAGTTGGAGGCATGATTCTCTCAGCTTTCCTAGCCCAGAAATAGTGACTTTAGAGGCTGGGACTCAAGTTAGGGTTGCAGAGGCTGGGCTGGTGGGTACCAGCAGTGGCAGAAGCCTGTTGCTTGGAGTATGGGAAGGAGATGAAGCCCGAGGAAAAGTGAAAATCATATTAAAGAAAATCACCCATAAGGTTGTCCTATCTATCATCAGACTTAAAGGCAAAGGACCCAGTCAAGAGCTGAAGCAAGAGGTATGAGGCTGAGGATAAGGTTACAAAACAGGATATTAAATGGGGCAATGTTAATGATTAAGTCTGGGAAAACAGCAAAGATTCTAGGGCTCAAAATTATCAGGTGTTGAGACTAAGGAGCCAACTGACCAATTTAAGGTTCAGTGTTAGGCCAGCCAAGGATAGTTTTTACTTATTGTAGGGACATAGTAAATTCCTTTTGAATGAATCTAAGAAGTTAGCTGTATATTCCACAAAGAGTGATGATAAAGCAGCTAAACTGTCAACCCTAAACTTTTGACAGAGTGAAATGATAGTTTGATAAATGTACTTCTCATCAGAAGGGAGGCTTTTTGAGTAACATTCAGCCTAGAAGTTATTCGCAGTATACCTAAAGTCAAATACATAAAAATTCCCATTGTTGCAGAGAGAAAGTATTTGCAAGAGTGGCTTTAATAGAAGTATTTTATAAAGCATATGAGGGTACTTCAAAAAGTTCATGGAAAGGTTCCTATTACCTTTTAATTCTATTTTTCCACGAGCTTTTTGAAGTTCTCTCATATATTGTAGGAGAGCTACCTCTTCTGAACTACACCCATCCATATGGTCATATGATACATGGAGTTTTCTGTAGATGGTTTCCACAATAAGTCCCATCTGACATGCAATTTCCAAACAGACTAGCAGTTCTCTCATCAGTTGCTAGGGCCATGTCCCCCTTCCTTTGAGCTGGGAAGACCTTTGTAACTGATGTAACTAATATAATGCAGCTGAGTGATGCTTATTTGCCTTCAGGGCAAGGTCATAAAAACCATGTACATTCACATTTTAGTCTCAGAAGTCAGCCACCATGCTGTGAAGAAACTAAGCAGCCACATAAAGGACAACATACAGGTGTCCTGGCCAATAGTTACAGCTGAAGTCCCATCTCTCCAGTGGCCATCATTAACCACCAGATGCCTGAGTCAATCTTCAGATGATTCCAGCCCCAGCCAAGTCACCCATAACCTTCCTGCCATCCCACCTGATGGCATGTGAGGCAGAGATAAGAGATAAAACTGATCCCTGCTCACATTTTTTGTGTGCAAAACATGATTTTGGTTGTTTCAAGCTAAATTTGGAGTGGTATGTTATTCAGCAATAGATTAATGGAACAAGTCACAAATAGAAACAAGCATAATTTGTATTACAGATATATCACCTTGATAAGGAAATTCAGTCCAAGGCCATTCTTATGAACGTGGTGACATTTTTTCAGTGCTCTTACCAAGCATATTGATCATATGAATGTAATACGTTTTCATATTTGATGAATGTTGGTTTCAAAATAAAAAAAAATATTGGCAATAAATTATAAACTTACAATGCCAAATGCATTTTTAAATGCCTACTGAATATTAAAAAGTGTTTTTTTCTTCTGAAGATCATTGAGTATATTGCATTGATGATAAAATAAAATCTTAGGCAAAGTTTTTTCTTAATACTTTACAATGACATTAACAAAATGCTGTCCTTAGACATTAATTTCTTTTGGAAATACAATTTTCTAATGTAGAAATGTCAGAACAAAGTGACTATTAGAGACATCAACTTACAATTCAATGCAGCACTTATTTGAGTATTTTAAAAACTTAATTACTCATTCAAAGGAAATCTCTAGTTTCCTGTGAATGTCTTCCATATCAAGGAAAGTGAACATTTCATTATAACATCTTGGGTTTAAAAAAATGAAGCATTTAACATTTATGTTTTAATTGAGTTAAATGCCTAAGACTTCAGTGATATTGCATGTAATTTGCCAGGAAAAATAAAAATGTCTTCAAATGAAAGAAGTGCTAATAAGGCTTGCTTAAAATATTCCTGAAATAACTAAGTACTGTGAATTTGAAAAATTATTCTCTAAAAGTCTAAAAGATTATCCATTTCAATTTGATTAAAAAGACTGAAAATAATTGCAAGCTTCTAAAAAGGGACATGACAATCAAAATGACACTTGATATAGATGATTAATAGTGCCGCATGTGTGAAACACATGATCTGTGATTCTTTAGAGTGAAATTGGAGGGGATGGTGCAGGGCACATACAAACTTACTGCTCCCTGGAGAATCAGAAGCCTTTCTCCCACATCCTCCCTTGATAACTT
>NW_007726283.1:10897-17023 GCF_000696425.1 Galeopterus variegatus | reverse complement strand
GATTTATTTCCTCCATATTTTCTTCTAGTGTGAAGAGCACAGACTCTCTGTTAACCCTGTTAACTACAATTTTTGGTAATGTTTGTAATTAAAATTGAGACTGAAGTTAATAATATCCCTCCCAGCCTGGACAAAGGCATATTCAAGGCAGTGCAACAAATAATATAGAAACTTTTACGTTGTTCACCTAGGTCCCTGCTTTGCAGCTTTGAGTGTTTTAAAACACAGCATTCAGAGAGGATACTATGTGGTTGGACTCTGTTTAACGTTGCTACCAATGTTTCAGTTTCAGTGTCTTAGTGTTAAGGAAGTCTATCCCCCAAAGAAGTGCTGAGTCTTTAAATGTCAAAACATTCTCCTCTTTGAAAGAACAGTTTCTTTTGTGTGCAAAAGGTCTTCTTCGGACTCACTCAGCGTGTTCTCCTTAGCATTAAAAAATAAACAGAAGCGACATATCCTTAAAATAACTGTCTGAACTTGAGTCACCTATGCCTTGCAGAAGCTCTCTAAATGAATGAACTGTCAAACACCCCACAGAGGTGGGAATTAAAACTGCTGAACTTAAGGTATTAGAGACAATATAGAGCTTCTTCAGGGCAGCGTGGCTGCCAGAGTTCACACAGCCGCCGTGGTGCCACATTTCTCCCAGTGGATTAAAACATTCCCTTTGAATAACACAGCTCTATGCTACATTACTTAACCTCTAGGAGATGTGAAGCTTCCAAACCACCACCCAATTAAAGTTGACACTCTTCTAGTTAGCTATTGAATTAGAATTTAGAAGAACCAGTACAAAGGGCAATTTAAGAAAAAGACGTGTTACTTTGACTGGAAAAACGTACAAAGATTAATCAGGCTTTTGTGGAATTGTGAGCATTTACTAAGAGGGCAGTTTAGTTAGATGCAGTGTTTACTTATTAATTGCTTAAAAGCTGTAATGTTAATTTCCAAACTATGGGTCTAACTTGCCATAAGGGAGATATTGGTATCTCCCTCCACCAACATTTTCCTCAAAGGACAGTGTTTAATAAACCTTGGTTGCAACAAAGAAGTTACTTTTGTTGCCTCGTTCTTGCAAATTTCTCTTCCACCAACTCTAGGATTACAGCCAGTAGAGACCAGAGGTGCCAAAGCTGCTGTTTTCTGATGGCGTCCCAAAATAAATGTAGTGGAATACCCATCTGCCCCCTTCCTCTTACGGCCTCTTCATCAGACTGATGTCCTAGGTGAAGACTTTATATGCAAAGTTAGGGCATTCTTAGAAGGAAACAGCAATGGAGGTCAAAGTTCAGCCTCTTATTAATTGCTTAAAAGCTGTAATGTTAATTTCCAAACTATGGGTCTAACTTGCCATAAGGTAGATATTGGTATCTCCCTCCACCAACATTTTCCTCAAAGGACAGTGTTTAATAAACCTTGGTTGCAACTAAGAAGTTACTTTTGTTGCCTCGTTCTTGCAAATTTCTCCTCCACCAACTCTAGGATTACAGCCAGTAGAGACCAGAGGTGCCAAAGTTCCTGTTTTCTGATGGAGCCCCAAAATAAATGTAGTGGAATACCCATCTGCCCCCTTCCTCTTACGGCCTCTTCATCAGACTGATGTCCTAGGTGAAGACTTTATAATGCAAAGTTAGGGCATTCTTAGAAGGAAACAGCAATGGAGGTCAAAGTTCAGCCTTACTTGCACTCTCTTTTACATTTGCTCTTCAAATGACTCTGCACAACTATGTCTCTTGGGAACCCTCCAGCCTTTTCACAGCAGTCGGGCTTGATTTTTGTGTTCGTTCTGAGCCCTCAATTCTGAGTAAGACCTTGAACTCCAGCCAGATGAAAGGTGTTGGTCACCTGTCTGCTGACTCACAGGCTGCAGGCGTACAGCTCTCTATTTCATGAGAAAGGGCGGAGGCGGCTCCTCCTTTCCCTGTCTACATTTTCTGTGGTCTGCTAGTTTCCTTGGTTGGTGATTTAAATAAGCACATCTCTCCAATAGAAACCTAAGTGCTTTTCTTGTTTACTTGTTTTTGAACAATGTAGCCTGTCCAATAGTGAGAAGAGATTTCTTCTTCCCTGCTTGCAGGGGCTGCCTTGCCCTGGTCCTTTAGAGACAATGTGCCCACTTGACCCGCCTGAGAAGCCTTCAGCTCTTTTCAGTTCTACAATGCAGTAACATTTGGGCATGCCAATTTTTAAATGGATATTCTGTTTGTCACCCAGGGGATATCTCATGACCTGACCAAATTATTTTGATTGAGAGTCTCATGAGATGGAAAAGGAAACGTGTGCTTATTTCATCTGCTGCATTTGTCTCTTGCTGTATTTGAACGCCCATCCTCTACTCTGGACTGATGGGTGCTTGTTATCTCCTGAGTGTATCCAATTTCCCACCTCTATGATCTGCACTCATTTTACTGCTAAACTGTCTTCCCTTATCCAAATTAATCCCCAGATAGTTTCCCGCTTCCTTAGAAGATTTTCCTTCCTCCTCATGCCCCTCATGATCTCATTCTTCCCACATATTGTCACTCAGCACAAATTGTCTCCACTACTCTTTTGGCCTTCATTTTGTCTTAGTCAGCTCAAGCTGCCATAACAAAATACCACAGACCATGTGGCCTAAACAGCAAAAATTTATTTTCTCACAGTTCTGGAGGCTACAAGTTCCAGATCAAGTTTCATCACGGTTTCTGATGGGGGCTCTCTTTCTGGCTTGCAGATGGTCTTCTTCTTTCTGAGTCCTCACATGGCCTTGTCTCTGAGTCCATAGGGAGAGGTGGAGAGTGTGAGATCTCTGGCACTTCTTATAAGCACATTAACTCTATAGGATAAGGACCCAACCCCTATGACCTCATTTAATCTTAATGGCTTCCTTAATGGCCCCATCTCCAAATAAAGCCACACTGGGGGATAGGGTTTCAACATGTGAATTTTGGGGGGACATGAACATTCAGCCCATAACACATTTTGTTTTGCGTTTATAGTTTACACACACACACACACACACACACACACACACACACACACACACACACACACGATGGAGTTTGGATGTATTGTCCTCCCAGAACCGATGTGGAAATCTGATCCCCAAAGTGGCAGTACTGGGAGCTGTTTGAGTCATGCGGATCCCTCATGAATGGATTAATGCTCTCCCTTGGAGGGGGGGAGTGAGTGAGTTCTCACTCTATTCCCATGAGAACTGGTTGTTTAAAAGTCCCTGGCACCTCCCCTCTCTCTCTCTCTCTTGCTGCCTCTGGCCATGTGATCTGCTTGTACCCTCCGGCTGCCTGCCAGTTTCCACCATGAGTAGAAGCAGCCCAAGGCCTGCACAGCTGTCCCAGAATTGTAAGCCAAATAAACCTCTTCTTTATAAATTACCCAGTCTCAGGTGTTCTATTATAGCAACACAAAACGGACTAAAACAATATACAATCGTGTATATATATCTACATATCTTTTATCAAAGAATTGTAAGCTCTTGTAAATGTGTCTTACACATTTTTATACTTAGCCTTTGTAGATACTGAATTCCTGTTTTCTGATTGCCAAGTATGTGCCATTCACAACTCTAGTTTTCATGTCCACTTTCTAGCATACATTATTTAATTAAAACAAACAAACTTTATTTCCAAGGCTGCTTTAAAATCCTAGAGTATTCTATAGAACCAAAAACCATTGAAAAATCTCTTTGACAGTGAGGGCCATCTAAGCATAAACTAATGTGAATTCACCATTTAACATGGCAGACCTCAAAGCTTTTAGATTTCTGGTTGAACTCTCAAGTGTGTGGCTGCTTATCTAAACTTGAAGGCTTGAAAATGTTAAGAATCTTCTCTTTTTCAAAGATCTGTTTTTGTTCAAATTCATTATATGAGCAATTTAAAGAATTTCTTAGATAATATTCTCTCAGCTTTTTATTTTTTCCTTTAAATCCTGATTTTCAGTGTCTTTGGCAGAAAATATTTCTCTGTATAATGTTTTTTGATATTGTTATATATGAGAACATATGCTTAGCTTTTATTTTCTGCTACATCTTGAATATAGCATATTTACTATAGCAATACCATAGGTATTGAAGACCAAAAAATAATGAGTGGAAGACATAATACATTGTTTATATTGGTACTAAATGGATACATAGCATATCAAATTCATGCTACAGGGCAGTCTCAAAAGATCGCTCTCCTAAATTATTTTTCCAATGCTTCCCACTTGTTTTTCAATAATCACAATTTTTACTCCCTAATTTTCACGTAGCATGTAGCTCTTCAAAAAGTGGTTTCTCTTGACTTCACACAAAATTTTAAATTAAGTACATTTCGTTTATGTATATTTTTATTTTGAAAAGAAAAATCATCATTAAAATTACACCAAACATTTTATATAAAGATACTATTTGCAAATATTGGATTATAATACTGTAAACAAAAGAAGAAAAAATAAATACAGTGTAGATAATTACTGTTTAAATGCTTATTTTGAGAATTTTTAAATCTCAAAATGGGAAATATTTTGGGTAATATGTTAGGTCAAGCCTAAATTTATGGAATTATTTATCTAAGTGAATCCTTAGTTTAAACAAAGCTTTCATGCCTTCATTTTATTTATTTTTAAAATTTGTGTTGCATTTTTATAGGAAAACAATTCATGAAGATTCTAAAACTTCCTTAAGAATTTTTTTTTTGTCTATCCATTTTTGGTCTCAGACTCTTTAGAGGAAACAAATATTGGATAAATGAATCTGCTGGGAGGATTAGCAGTATTTGGTGAATTAATATTTATTTCAAGAGAGATGCTATTGTTTATTCACTGTTTTTACCTGTTAAGAATCACTACATTTAATTTATATTTCACTACATGAAGAAAGTTGAGAGTCAATGGATATATATGATATAAACGTCAGGAAATGAGGATCAAAATTTTTCATTAATGGACATGTCTGTAACATATTTAATACTGAGATTTTATGCACATTATTTCTACTGATTTCCATAAAAAGTTAATATTACAGACTATTCAGTATGTAAAGACTAATAGTAAAAAGACAGATATAAATGTCACTATGACTATGAGACAGTAAGTGTGGAATCCTAATTGCTGGACCTGATGAAGAAAAAAATCTGATGGAGTAAAAAAGTAATTATTATAAAACTGTTGATAGTGTAGGTAAATGACTTGTTTCTAAAATTAAAAAGTCAAACCTAGTTAATTATATCTTAGCTAATAAAAGCCACAGTGATAAGGTTTATAGATTGGTGAAAAATTAATGAACACTTTAATGAGTCTTCTGGTAAATTATAGAAGTCACAAGTAACTTAATAATGAGTCTGAAAATGTTTAGAAGAGATTAGATTTACTGAGATATAAAATAATGTTGAAAACAGTGAATCTCAATTTTCTATATAGGAGGACTTTAAAATTAAATGTCTTGTTGAGCAGTGCTTCATTGTCTAAAATAGTCTAGCACAAAGTAGCATTTAATAACACTTACTGCATAAAATTATATTAAAATTAGGCACTGTATAAAAACAAAAGTGGTTTGTCTATGTGTGCTGTAATTCTGAGAGCTATGGACAACATTTCAAAGTGTTCAAATATTGTTTTCTGTACTTTTGCAGCACTATTTCTCCCTAAACAGGATATTTATGCTGTCATTTAGCTGTTCAGAGCAAAAATTCTCCAAATGTACAAACTTAAGCACCTCTAAAAGTTTTTTTTTTCTTCATGAAATGTCTCATATTCCCAACTTAAATTTTGATTCCCGTTTTCTACCCTAGTTAAAACATCCATCAGCCCAGTTGAATTCCTGGACTAGGTTGCTGGGCCTCCCTGAGCCAGAGGCCGACAAAACCGAGCGGGAAGAGACACCGGTCCAGCCGGGGGTCCCTTGTGGGGCTGAGCGGGATGATGAGTGTCGCTGGCACGGCCCTTCCCCCCCAGGATCTTCCTCCCCGGGGGCCGAGAAAGAACACCGCCGAGCCAGGAGAGTGGTCAAAGCCGGAACTCCGTTTATTGAAAAGGCACTGGGGCTTATATAGGGGAATCGGGCGAGGATGGGGTGAAGATGGCGTGAGGGGGTGGGAAGAAGCAGTTGTCCAATTAGAGGCGGCCCCGAGTTGAGTGGCAGGG
>NW_007726283.1:6163-9941 GCF_000696425.1 Galeopterus variegatus | reverse complement strand
TAAAATGGCCACCACCAGGAAGCAGGAACTATGCACAGTCAGGCGCCTCAGGATTGAAACGTGGCCCAACAAACTGCCATTTGAGAAATTTGGTTTTGAGAAATGCAAAGCCATTGATAAATAGTGATCTTAGACAAGTTAACAGTTGAAATGAAAAGTGGTAATCATGATGACTGGACACATTCTACAAAAGAGGATGATGTGAATTTTGAGGGATTAAGAGAGGCCCTGTGGGAAAATGGATGAATTCTTAAGTAATTTTACAAGAAAACAATTTTCTTATATAATCCTTCTGTGAAAATCAAGCATGAAGACATAGCATACAATTTTGGGTGAAAAACTTTAAAAAAAAGTTATGGTGGGTTCTTTTTTTGTAGATTCTGTGAATTGGCACATGGTTGCAAATATAACCTCAATTTCATTAAATAGAAGATAAACTTATTTAAAAAACTTTTTTGTTTTATTTTTCAAAGTAAAGTTCTATTTGTACATTTTTTGGGGGGGTATACGGGGATACTTCAAAAAGCTCATGAAGTGATTCATATTATCTTTGAATTCTATTTTTCCATGAAATTTTTGAAGTACCCTTGTATATATAAAATTCTGCCCTGGTTTTAAGTGGTCTTAGTTAGGTGCCTTTCCCTTGAACATTGTGGTAATTGAATTATGAGAAACCAATATATGTGAGCCAATGTGTGCTTATGTGTGCCTGCATTAATTTCAGTGCTTACAGGATTTTTTAAATTTAGAATTTTATGAAAGCAATGAAAGTATATGTTAAAAACAAGTAATACAGCTTCAAAAATGTGAACAATACGCTGTTTATTACCTGAATAGACTCTATAGGATACACAATAGGTTTTGACATTCACTTCCAGTTTGCCCGATATTTGGTTCACCTTTCTGGTCCAAATTGGGTGTCTTTCTTTTTTTAGTAACTTTATTATTGATCTCAGATTTCCTAGTTCTTTAACATAACTTAATATCCATGTGGAGTTAGTATGGTTCTCTCCTCTGAGTGTGTGTGTGTGTGTGTGTGTGTGTGTGTGTGTAGCTATGTAAGTTAAACCCATTAATGTGGAGTTAGTATGGTTCTCTCCTCTGAGTGTGTGTGTGTGTGTGTGTGTGTGTGTGTGTAGCTATGTAAGTTAAACCCATTAAAAAAAATCAACCAAACAATAATTTCTTGATTTGTCTGAGCAGTAGAGAATCTGCCAGTGCCTGGACACTGTCTGCATATCTACAATTAATCTCTTATAACCATAGATGGGCACGCCTGTTTAATCACTTTCATATGAAAATGTATGCATTCATTACATCTGAATATGTTTTAAACATTCCCCTTGATTTTTAATGCAATTCCTCTTTAAAAATTAAAAAAATTCAGAAGGTAAGGAGGTAATAGTAACCAACTACAGCATTGCCACCCGGTAACAAGCACTAGTAACACGGTAGTATATTACTTTTTCTTTCTAGTGTTTTTTTATGTGTAAGAGAATGTTGAAAGAATATTTTTATCATTGTTATCTTGGAATTTTTTCTGAAATCTTCAAACTAACCAACCAAACGACCAAATATCCAAACTAACAGTAAACGAAACGACAAAACACATAGGCAGCATGTACATCCATACTCTAAAGACAGCCTCAAGGAGATAACAGTCATATCCTCATCAGACTGTTAGTAAGTGGCAGAGCTGGACCGCCTGCCTTCATCCTTCCCCCTTTCCCTAGTCTATATGAGTACTCTGCTAGAGGGATCCATTTAAGCTCTTAGAGCTGTTAGCCCAGGCAGAAGAATGCCACGTGTAGCAGGGTACCAATGGAATACCTTATAAACATTGGTGTGCCGTCATAAAAGGGGAGATAGGGTCTTATTCTCCAGTTGGATGCTTATGCATCATGCGGAAAGACCTACTCTCTATGCCTTCTTGGAGTGGAGGTGGGGAAGATAATTCAAGGGTTGGTGGGAAGAAATACAGAAGTAAAGCTGTATTTCACTAAACAAAGACATGCCTTTTACTAGTAGAGGGAACATCAAAGAAGGTATCTGGGCTTCAGTAGTCCGTTCCATATCTCACTGGAGAGAACTGCCTTTGGAAAGGGGACACCAGCAGGAAAGGTTGGGGATGAAGGCTAGAGCTGGAAATAGAGTGGAAGTGGGGTTAAGCTGGAGTAAATTCCTTGAACCTGCCTAGAAGCTGTACAGGAAGCCCTTGGGTGGAGCATTTAGAACCACGAGAGGCTACCTCAGCTCCAGTTAGTGGTATGCCTTTGGTCTATTTTTGCAATCTTTCTCCCTACCCATTTCTGGAAGTACTAGGAGCAATGAGCAAAGGAGGGGAAGACTGATGAAGGGGCTGTTGGTCCCATTCCAGATTTCCTCCAGCTGGGGAAACACCGAGATGAGCACAGCACTGAATGTGAGATTTTAAACTCTCCTAGATGAGACTGAAATTTTTAACACTGGACAATGACTGGGAAGTTATAGGATCTTCCCAAGACACAAAAGAATGGGAAAAAGAAATTCAACAGAACATGTTTGAAGGGAGTGAATGGAGGAAAACAAAACCACATCATTGTATCCTGCTGAATTCAAAGACTGTTGAACTGGCTACTTTTATGGGCATTCAGAAAGCTGAGGTTACACTGTACGTTACATGATTTTGCTTTGCTTTTCAAAATTTAACTGTAGTGTCCAAAATTTTTCTCAGGTTATTAAAAACTGTCTCTCTCTATTATTTATGTGTGTTTATGTTCTGAGGTAGTTAGGAAGTACAAGCATAAACTAAACTCACAGGAGAGAGGAGTAATCTTGTGCATCTTGTCACTGGCACCTCCCAAACAGGAAACTCATTCCCCACTCTAATACGGAATTTAGCTCTTTAGGGAGAAGATGGAGAGAGAGAGAGAGAGAGGATAGAGAGAGAGAGAGAGAGAGAGAGAGAGAGATTGATTGTGTGTGTGTGTGTGGGGTGTTTCCTCCTAGCTATCCAAGTATCTTTCATGCTAGCACACTAAAATAGGATGATTTATTTGCATAAAGTAAAAGGAATTAAACACAATTTAAAAAATACAATGTGGTCTATTTTATAGCTATGCCATACTATCTTTAAATAGATCTCTATTCCCCCAATTTTGCTATTTTAAATAAAGATGTGTATGAACATTTTTGTGTGGAAACCTTTTCTTTATTTGGGATGGATCCTAGAAATTACACATGTTTAAAATGCTGATTATGTATAACACTCTTTTAGAAGATTTGGGTATGAGGGAAAATTAAGAAAACAAAAATCATGTTAAAATAGCAGCAGCCAGAGAAATCATTGTTACTATTTTCTTTCAATATTTTGCCTATGCTTAAATATTTGAAAAAGGGAGATCATGCAATTTGTTTTCTACTTCTCCCCAATTAATATTATGTCATGAGAATTTTTTTGTTTCAAATATTTTTTGAAAATTTGTTTATAAACACTGAATAGTATTTTATTGAATTGATTTACAATAATTTAGTATTTTTTTCCTTATTTTGTGTGTAGTATACTAACATTTATAAAGCAAATATATTTCACAGGGCCTAGTTTCCAAAGCCCTGTAGTTTCAGGTATAACCTAACTTTTAAAAATTACATATAGAAATGTTAAGCTTTCAAAAGACAGGAAACTTTCCCCAGGCTAAAGTCTCCGTTGTAGATAACAGAATTGTAACACAGCAAAATTGCTGGCTCAAGGACAGATGCCCTTGGAGCAGGTTAACCTAAAATTACTTTATTGTTATGT
>NW_007726283.1:0-5840 GCF_000696425.1 Galeopterus variegatus | reverse complement strand
TTGTTGGTGGATCAACTTAACCTTTTGCAAATTGCATTATGAAATGTCACTTTGTTATTTCACTGATGTTACCAGCTTCTATTGTTAGACTATACTTAGCCATAACTCCACCAATGTTCCTTTTCTGTAACTTTCTGGCCTGGAGAATAAATACTGAGAAAGAACCCCAGTCTGGTGTTAATTTCCTGAG
The DNA here is from genome assembly GCF_000696425.1 of Galeopterus variegatus. NCBI lineage: Eukaryota > Metazoa > Chordata > Mammalia > Dermoptera > Cynocephalidae > Galeopterus > Galeopterus variegatus. The sequence continues at coordinate 5,650 of NW_007726283.1, read as the reverse complement.
GAGGAAGCCTCTCTCTTGAGGGTTCCAGGAAATTAACCCCTTTGGGGTTTCTCACTGCTCAGAAGAAATGGGCTTTGAGTAATCCTTTGTGTCCCCATCACCCAGGGGAAGAGGTGACAAAGAGAGTGCAATAATTGTGGATATTTAGATTATTTAAGTTATTTAGGGATTTTCATGCTGCATTGAATGTTTATAAAGGTAAGGTTTCACATATATCTATGATTTTTTTCTTTAAATTGGATTCCTAGACATAAAATTCCAGAGTAAATAGTTCAAGGCATTTTGCTAATTTTGCTTTTGGAGAGTTAGTACCAATTTTTCAGTCCTAGCAACAATTTAGGAGAGAGACACGTGATTATATTCTTGTTTATATCCCACTTGGCATTGAGAATTACCATGAAAATTTTTGCACTTTTCATAAGGAAAACTGGTATTATTTTAATTTTCATTTCTTTGATTATTAATGAGGTTGAACTTTTCATTTAATGTTTATTAGCCATTTGTGTTTCCCCTTGTGTGTTCTCTGTTCAGACTTTTTGCTCATTTAGCTATTTGATGCATTTGCATTTTGAAGAGGAACTCATTAACACATATAAATCTCTAATTAGTGAACCTATGTAGGAAATACTTTCTAAGCAGAGAGAGCTTCCTTGCTTTTGTCTACCCTTTTAAAAAAAATGTATTCCATAAAAAAATCAAGTTTCTACTTGGTGTAAGGAATAGAGCATTGTGGAAAATAAACAGAAAAGAAATGTTTCTAACCCTCAAAAATGAGGTTATTGTGCAGCTTGAGTAAATAAATTGAGCATATTGCTTCTAAAAGCTGTTTTCTAATTAAGAAATCAGAAAAACTAAAGTATGTTAAAGAAAATATGGATAATAGCAAAACCAAGAAAGTAGTTACTCATAATTCTGTCATGTTAGTGCATCATTTGTACTTCCTGTGTAGCCTTTTCTATGCATTTTCACATAGCTATCTATAATCACACTCTATATGCTACCTTGTATCTTGCTGTTTTTGCTTAATATTATAGCTTAGCTTAATCTTTTGTTGGTAGACATCCTTATTCTAACTGATGAATCTCTCTGTAATTTACTTAGTAATACTCATACTGTGGGTATTTAGATTTTTTTTTCAGTACAATTTTTTTCATAGCACCATATTTTTTCATTGAAATGTATTGATTATATGTTTTTGTGGAGTACAGAGTTGAATTCAATTTCAATACATGTATATAATGTGTGATGATCAAATCAGGGTAATTCACATATTCATCACTACAAAACAATCATTTCTTTGAGATGAAGACATTTGATCTCCTCTCTTCTAGCCATTTGATAATATATGGTAAACTATTGTTGATTATATGTGCTAGCTTGACTATACACCAATAGAATTATTTTTTTCCTATCTGGCTGTTTTGTGTCCATTGACCAACCTCCCACTATACCATACCCCCCTTCCCCTTTCCTGCCTCTGGTAACACAGTTCTGCTGTCTCTTTCTGAAATTTCAACTTATTTTTCTTGTTTATTTGGTTGTTTATTTATTTATTTACTTTTAGCTCCCACTTATGAGTGAGACCATTTGGTATTTCACTTTCTGTACCTGGCTCATTTCACTTAACATAATTTTCTCTAACCTCATCCATGTTCCTGCAAATGGCGGAATTTTCATTCTTTCATTCTTTCATTCTTTATGGCTGAGTAGTATTTCATTGTTTACATACACCACATTTTCTTTATCCAATTGTCCATTGATGAACATTTAGGTTAGTTCCATATCTTGGCTATTGTGAACAGAGCTGCAATAAACATGGGAGTACAGATGTCCCTTCACTATGATGATTTTACAATGTTCATTATTCTCTTCCATGAATATGGAATGTCTTTCCGTTTTTTTGGTGTCCTCTAATTTCTTTCAGTGGTGATTTGTAATTCTCATTGTAGAGATCTTTCACCTCCTTGATTAAATTTATTCCTAGGTATTTTATTTTCTTGGTAGTTATTTTAAATGAGCTTGCTTTCTTAATTTCTTTTTTTGCTAGTTTGTTGTTGGAGTATAAAAAGGCTACTGATTTTTGTATATTGATTTTGTATCCTCCAATGCTACTAAACTCATTTATCATCTCTTAGAGTCATTTTTGGTCGAGTCTTTAGGGTTTTCTATATAAAGGATCATGTCATCTGCTGACAGGGACAGTTTGACTTTGTCCTTTCCAATCTGGTTGCCCTTTATTTCTCTTGCTTGATTGCTCTGTCAAAGTACTTCCAACACTACATTAAATAGGAGTGGTGAGAGTGGGCATCCTTGAATGTTGCTTTGAACTCCTTTTCAGAAATTTTAAGTTTCCCTTTGTTTGGGGTCTAGTGTTTGAGAATTATAGTATTCCTTTGGTGTTGTCATATTTTCTTTCTTTCTCTCTCTCTCTCTCTTTTTTTTTCACATTTCTGGTATCCCTCCGTTGATGTCTAGTCATCTGGTGAGTGGTTGTTTCTTCTATTACTTAGGGGTGGTTTTTGAGGAGATAGACTCCCTCCTATAGATTTTTTTGATAATGCCCTTTCAGTAGGATGTTTTAGATTTGGTTTTGGGTAGACCCAGTGGACTCAGTAGTTCCAGGTAGACTAAATAGCTCGTGGGGGCTCCAGTGACCAGGTGGTTGGGGCTGTGAGGGTGGCTGGATGGCTGGGCTTATGTTGGTTGGTGAAGTCATGTGGATACCCAGGCAGTTGGGTCTTCATGGGCAGATGTAGCACCTGGGGTCACACAGGCAGCCAGGATGGCTGGGGCCACGTGGGAAGCTGGATGCCTGGGCCTACAAAGGCAGGTGAGGCTGTGTGAGAGGTTGGGAGGCCAGGGCTGCATGGGTAGTTGGAAAGGTGGGGCTGCACAGGCATCCAGGGCCATGTGGTGGGTGGAAAGCTGGAGCTGCACAGGCATCCAGGGCCATGTGGTGGTGTAGCATGTGCAGTGTGGGCCACGTGGTGAGGTGCACTGTGTGGGGCAAACTCCTGTGCAGGGAGAAGGGTCACAGCTCTGGGATGGAATAGACAATGTGCAGGCAACTGCAGTAGTGGTGGGATGGGCTGGGGCAGAAGCAAGAGGAGGGTTACTTCTTGATATTGTCATGGCTTAGCAGGTTCTTTTTGCTGCAAAAGGGAATTTCTCCTGTGCTGATCCTGGTGTCAGAGACATAGCAGCAGCTGAAGCCACATGCTTCTTTCTCCTCTCTACACCACACTGCTTGATTTTCATACTCTACAGGGTCCTCACCAAGCTCTGGCTGCCCTCCCACACTCTCGCACTGATACCCTCCCTTGAACTTAGCTGACCATTCCTTGCTCTGGTCCCTTTCTGTGGGTGGATAGTTCATTGTGCACCTCTAGCCTGCCATTTTGTCCCACCGCTGTCTCACTTGTTATTTATATGCTATCTGTTTATGTAACTGACTGTAGATGCTGCCATGGGAGAATAGTCATTGGAGTCCACCATCCCTTTTTGCACATGTCCGTCTCCCCCAAGTATGATTTTTAAAGCTTGCTTCACACAGTATTGTTATGAGGATTGAATAAAATAGCATACAGTGCCTACTAAAATGTATGCTCCAAACTGGTGTAAGTTAATGTTAGATTCTTCCCTCCCTCTTTTAATCCTTTTTCATTCTGGCTATTTGGGAGAAAAACCAGAGTTTCAGTTGGTTTGAGGAATTGGATTTTTTCATTTCTTTTTTTCACAGTCTTGTAGGAATAGGCTCTTAATCATGGCTGTGGTTTTTCTTCTTGAAACCTCTAAAAATACAGTAATTACAGATTTTTTCCATCAATTTACTCTAAGACAGAATGTGAATATAGTTTTCTTTCAAAGGTATCATTTCTATCTCTTCTTTGGTTGACTGGGACATTGCCACAGGATCTCAGGCAGAGCCAGGATTTTGAGTCAGAGCTCATGAGTCTGCTGCTTTTCACAATGCCAAAAGATGCCACTTTGTACTTCTCATAGACTTTGTTCTCCCTAATCATGTCCTTGAAACTTGTCCTTCACATATTTTGCTTATCAAGTAATTAAGATTTTTTTGACTCAACTAGAACAGAGTTATTCAAGATATCCTCTCCTCCATCCACAGTAATGTAGTGAAATTCACATTTTAGGAGGATGTTATGGGCTGAATATTTGTGTTTCCCCCAAATTCTGATGTTGAAGTTATAACCCCCAGTGTGATGGTTTTTGGAGATGGGGCCTTTAGGAGGTAATTAGGTTCAGATGGGGTCAGAAGTGTGACCCTCATGATTGGTTTAGTGCCCTTATAAGAAGAGGAGGATGGACAGATCTCTCCACAAGCATGCATATGGAGGGATGGCCAAGTGAGCACACAGTGAAAGGTTGCTGTCTGCAAGCCAGGAAGAGAGCCTTCACTAGGAAACACATCTGCCAGTACCTTGACCTTAGACGTCCCAGCCTCCAGAACTGTAAAAACTAAATGTCTGTTGTTTAAGTCACACAGGCATGGGATTTTGCTATAGCAGTCCAAACTGATTAAGAGACAGTAAAATGAGATTTTAAAAATGTACCCATGTACAATGCCCTGCATTCACGTAAGATAAATAATACTTGTACCTTCCTTATTGAATATGTAATGCATCACTGAAATAAGATGGGAAATCACTATTCAAGAAAAACTGCTTTCTGTTTTAGAACCCAAGTTTAAAGGGAAACAGATTTTTATTTTATTTTATTTTTATCTGCAGTAAACATGTCCTTTACTCTATAGCATGTACTTTACTGGGCATGAACCATATCATGACATCCATAGTGTGCCCATGAGCAGAATGAGAAAACATTATGCAGGTATATTCAAAAAGAAAAGCCATATCTCTCAGGCTATTTTGAAAAAGTAGAGATAACATGAAACTTACTTTTTAAAAAAGAGGAGTATGTTTCAATATAACTACTGTATACTATGTAAAGTTTGTATTTTCTTGTTTCAGTGTGTTAGTATTATGATAGTTGATGAAGAAAGAAAGTAATAAATTCTGTTGAGAATATTATAGACTGAATATTATAGAATAGGGTGGGGGGAGGAAGGGCGGAAGTATAAAGACAGCAAAACCTGGATTGAGCTCCAGAGTTGGGCTCCTTCACTTCTAATCCCATCTCTATTCTCAGTTACCTGCTTGATCTTGGGCAAACCATTTAAATTCTCTAAGCCTCAGTTTCTTTATCTGTAAAATGGGGATAATGATAATATCTTCTGTATGCTTTTGCAGTGTAGATAAAATTACTCCCATGGATTGCCACATAATAAGGGTTCTTGTAGTGGAAAGTCATTGTTATTATTAATAAATTCTAGCATCTCAGATTTTGCCAGATAATAATTTGATTAAGACTAGGAGTTGACTGTAGTTTGATAGCTCAATAAATTCAAAGAAATAATAAATACTTTGGTTATTAAAAAGTTTTTCCTAAACTATCAATCCTATCCGATTGATTGGATATATAGGGAGGGATAAAATACAATACATACTTTACTACATATGAAAACAGTCATAGAAGAAGCAAATTCTGGGAAAAATTTATTCATATATTTAGAGAATTGTGCTATCAAAAGTTTCAATATTCCTTAGTGCTTGCTTCTTTTGCAGTGCAAATT
>NW_007726282.1:902525-927400 GCF_000696425.1 Galeopterus variegatus | reverse complement strand
TGATGGGACATAATAATCAACTACATTGTATATTGACAAAATAAAAATTTTTTAAAAATTGCTAGCAAAAAGGAACAAGACTAAATGTTTTCAGTTGAATTTTTTAAAAAAGAAAACTTATAAAAACTTATAGCTAATATAATACTCAGTATAATACTTAATGGTAAAATACTGAACATTTTCTCTGTATGCCCAGGGACAAGGCAATTTTGTCCTCTCACCACTTCTTTTCAATGATGTACTAGAGTCCTACCCATCTCAATAAGACAAGAAAAAAAATAATGGAAATATTGAAAATGAAGAAATAGAACCATTATTATTTGAAGACAACATGTCTGTGTACATAAAAAAATCTTAAGATATCAAAAAAAACACGAATTTAGTAAGTTATGTGGTAATAATTAAATGCCTTTCTATATTTCAGCAACAGATAATTAGAAAATGAAGGTAAACAATACCATTTAAAATAGCATCAGAAACCAGAAGAACTTAGGAAAAAATTCAGTGAGAAATGTGTAAGAACCCTACACTGAAAACTACAATGCATCATTAAAGAAAACCTAAGTAAGTTTAGACATATATTCTGGTCATGAAATGGGAAATGTAATATTGTTAATCTGTTCATTCTTCCCAAATTCATCTATAGAGTTAATGCAATCCCAATAAAAAAAAACCTAAGCAGAATGCTCTTTTCTAGAAATTGAAAAGATTTGAAAATTTACATGTATATGCAAAAAACCTTCTATTATAGCCCAAACAATTTTAAAAGAAAAAAAAAGTTGGAAAATTTCTGACACCTTATTTAAAGACTTACTACAAATTTCACTAATTGTGATCATGTTGCTGGTAAAGAAACAGACAAATAGGTCATTGGAACAAACTGAAGAATCCAGAAGTAGGTTCACATAGATATTGACTTTTTATGAATATGCTAGTGAAAGGATGGAATTTCAACAGATGGTGCTGACACAACTGCATAGCTGTACAAAAAAAGAAAGAAAGAAAAAATGATCATAACCCCTACTCCTCATTATGCAAAAAAAATGATTTAGGAAGCATCATATACCTAAATATCAAAGCTATAACTATAAAACTTTTAGATGAACTATAAAAAAATACATTTATTACCTAACAGTATATGAAGATATTTTAAACCAGAAACAAACAACAATAATGAAAAAAAAGAAAGAAAGAAAGATCAATTGTGTTTTATCAAAAGTAAAAGTAAAATTACCTTCTCATCAAAAGACACATTAAGAAACTGGAAAAGAAAGACACAGACTCAGGAAAATATTTTAAATACATTTATATGACAAAAGACATATTTAAAATATCTGAAGAATGTCTGCTAATAATAAATATATAATATGTAATAAATACTTGACAAAGTAAAAGCAGTCCAACATTAGAAATGTTCAGAGACTGAACAGACATTTTGGAGTAGAAGAAATGGGCATGACCATTAAGCCCATAAAAATCTTGATATCATTAACCACCAGAGAAATTCATACTGAAATCTTATAGGTAGCTCATTTCAAACTCACTAGGATGGCTGTAATTTAAGACTGACAGTAAGAAGTATTTATGAAAATAAAAAACTGTCATATATTTCTGGTTTGAAAATTTTTGAAACCACTTTGACAAACTCTATGGCAATTACTTATAAAGTTAAATATGTTCCTACAATATGCCACAGCAATTGCACTTTTACATAAATGCCCATATAAATAAAAACATAGGTTCACAAAAAGACTTGTACAAGAGTATTCATAGTAGTTTTATCATTATCCAAAAAGCACTGATAACCCAAATGTCCATCAATAGATAAGTGCATAATATATGTGCATAAGACAATAGAAAAGTATTGAGAAAGAAACTAACTACTAATACAAAATACACGGATGAATTTTGAAAATATAATGTTGATATAAACAGTTCATATTGGAAAGCATCTGTGCTAACCACTATAACACCAACGCTGGGCAACAAACAACTGGATAAGGAAAGTGTGGTATATATACGCATGGAATACTACTCAGCCATGAAAAAGAATGAAATTCTGCCATTCTCAGCAATATGGATGAGTTTCGAGAAAATTATGTTAAGTGAAATAAGACAGGCACAGAAAGAGAAATACCGCATGTTCTCCCATAAGTAGGAGTTAAGAAAAAGAAAGACAGACAGACCATAATAAAACATTGAACTTTCAGAAGGAGAGAACAGACCTATAGTTACTAGAGGTGGGAAAGGCGGAGGGAGAGGGGAATGGGGAGCTATTGGGTAAGAGACAAAAAAGCAATTACGATTTGTAATGATGAAAATGCTAATAATATTGATTTGATCATAGCATACTGTACACAAATACCTGTACCTCATAAATAATTTTGAAAAAACAGTTTATATTGTATAATTCCATTTATATGAACTCTTACAACAGGCAGAAATAATTTACAGGAACTAAAAGCAAAGCAGTGGTTGCTTGAAGTGGGGAGAATAAACTGGCAAGAGGCATGTGGGAGCTTTCTGGAATGATGGAAATGTTCTATACCTAAACCGATATGGTGGATAAACTGTGCAAACATATACCAACATATGCCAGACTGTCAACTTACTGTAGAAAAATTAAACAAACAAAAAGTCATGACCAGTTTGAGATCAATTCAAAACTACAGACATGTTTATGTATGTTGACAGGATAATTTAGAATCAAATTATTAAAATAATAAAACATCTTTGCTAGCTTGCAGAATACCAGATCAATATAAAAATCAGCAGTGTTCTAGAAAGTCATTTAAAAACTGACATGACATAAGCAGTTATACATTAAGCAGTTTTCATTAAGACAGGGTGGTATTGATGTATAGAGAGTAATAGAGAGCCCCCAAGTAGATCCTCCCATAAATAGCACAGAGTATGTGTCAGGCAAGTCATTTGGAAATCCTGGAGAAAGCAGAAAAGATGGACTATTTAGTAAACAATGCTGGACGACTTGGCTGTTCACAGGGAAAAGTTTAAAATAGACTTCCTCCTCCCACCCTGCATGCATGCGTGCGCACACACGCACACATCCATGTTGATAAAAGACCTAAATATGAGGACATGGAGTGAAAACGTTCAGAAGAAAATATTAGGAGCATATTTTTATGCCCTGAGAACTGGAAAAAAAATCTTCAACAAGATGCAATCAGCACTACATGTGTGAGGCTGAGCTGAAACTAACTTTTACCAAGAATCCCATTTCCTTTCTAGAAGCAGCTGAGGAAGGTGTCAACTGACTGTGGAAACTGGGGACTTCTCAATGCTCCCTGTCTTCTTAGAAACTTAGACTTAAGTAAAAGATGACTTCAGAAATCCTAGGAATGGATACAATTGAGAAAAAATTAATTATAGGTTGAAGGGTGGCACTGTGTAATATTGGATTAGCACTAACAGCTATGAACATTTTATTATGAGGCATCCCCAAGACAGAGTGGCAATCTGTGGAATTATATTTCCTCCTTTTTGCTTTCTGCCTCTCTTCAGGTAAGGGGGCATCATTCAATATCTCCACTTGCCAATTTAGCCATGAAAGTGGAGGATAATTTATATGGAGAGATTGCTAGCATACCTGGGTAGCCAATGTGCCTTACTAAACTTTATTACCATGAAAGCATATTGATGAAGAGCTAATGTTCTCTGCATACCAACATATAAAAATCAGGTGATTCCATAAACAAGCTCATATTTCCATTTGTACTAGACACTCTGCAAGCTCTGGCATCACTAGGACAAGGTTATGCACAAAACACTGGGCTAGAAAGGAAAAGTGATTTTCCCTCCTGACAAGCTCTTTCCAGTTCAGGACAGTGCCTACCATCCATTGAATTTTTTAGGGGGCGCCTGCAAACATCTCAGTCTCGGATATCAAGCAGGCTAATTTCCTCTGACTTGGTTCTCCTCGCCCAAAGAAGAAAGTGATGGATACACAGTCAGTGTTTGCTATTGAGAGGCAGTATAGAGTGTAGAGTAGGGATTAAAGCCCCAACTCTGGAGCAAGACTAGGTAAGGTAAAACCCAGACTCTGAACCTTTTACTACCTGTGTGACCCATGGGAAGTGTCTTAGCTCCTCTGTGCCTTAGTTCACTCATCTGTGAAAAGGGCATAGAATAGTACCTTTTTCATAGAGTTGAGTTGTTAATAGAATTAAAATAATCAATACAAGAATAGCAATTAGAACAATACCTGACATCGAATATACATTCATTGGCTATTACTTCTCTGTCCAAAAATAATTTTATTCTAATTCACTTTAGAATGTTTTGCATCAGTTTGTTCTACACCTATATTATTGTTGTTCTTCACTCATTATTGCAAACATTTTGGAATGTTTTTTCCTAACATGCTTAGCATGTTTCCATAAATGTACTTTTACATTGATTTAGAATTCATTCATAATTATCTGTGCACAGCAGGTCTCCCTGACAACACGTTGATATCCCCAAGGGTGCATACTTCTTTCACTTCTGTGCCTCTAGTGCCAGCACATTGATTAACATATTAACTGTTTGCCAAATAAAGGAACAGGAGCCAGAGCAAGAGGTGAAGAGAATCACTGCACTTTAGAACCAGGAACTACCTTAAATCAGGGTTGTGAAAACCAAAAATGTTTCCAGACATTTCCAAATGCCCCCTCAGACATTCTCAAGGGTCCTGGGTTGAGCAAGCACTGCCTTAGATGTAGTGTCTTCATTCCACGTCACCTAAAACAGAGCTTTTCGGTTTTAATAAAGCCATCTGTAAACACTTGTGAATTGTACTTAATTGGAATGATTAATATTTTCTCACAATCAACATAATCTTCCTTTCCTCTTCATTGATACTGATTTTTCAGATTTTCTTTGTCAGGTGCTCTCCTAATGCATGATATTTTATGGTAAGTTTTCTTTTTTTTTTTTTTCTTTTTTTTCTTCCTTTTTGTCTTTTTTACTGACAGGTAACGGGATCGCAACCCTCGGTGTCGCGCCTGCACCGCACTCAACCAGTGAACGGGAACCAGTCTCCACATGGGATCCGAACCCTCGGCGGGAGCCCAGGCAGCACACTCTCCAGTGCGCCACTGGGCCGGCCCTATGGTAAGTTTTCATTAGTAATATTCTTCATTTGAAATCCTGAAGGAATTTGTACCTAATAGGAAACTGGAATTTCTGTTGAAACATTCAAGAAATCTTTATTAAGACCTCATTATCTTTTAAGCAGTAAGGACAGAGCAGTGAACAGCACCATGACTCGTCCCTGATGAACTATAATCTTTTAGAATATAAAAGTCACCCTCGTACTCCTTTGCAAAATTAAGCATTTCTTTAATAAAAGATGCAAGTATCAATGTATTGCTAAAATATCTGAAAAGAAAAAATGTTGAGGATTATCTTTAAAAACACTGGTAAAACCAGTCAACTGGTTATAAAAAGGTTATACCAAAATTTAATGAAAAGGTAGAATAATCTATTATGTGTTTATGATTTGTAAAGCAACCAGAAGGAAACTAACTTTACTAAGTGACTACCTGATGTAATTACTTAAACATATATCAGACATCAAATATTGTAGACAAGTGAAATTGTGAATTGTGGATTTTTAAAATTTAAACAATAGTTTATTCAGTTAATTATGATGGCCAGTGTGTGTGTGTGTGTGTGTGTGTGTGTGTGTGTGTGTGTGTGTGTGTGTGTGTGTCTCCATTTGTTCCCTCTGCAGACAACAACCAGGTTAGGTAGTAAGCCAGATAATATTTATTTTATTCTGTATAAGAGTAAGAAGGACCAAAGTAGTTTATTACTTTTAAATTATAGAATTATGCAGAAGATCCAGCTTAGTACTTAGATTCTCTGCTGCAGATGGAAGAAAGAAGGGAAGAGGGAAGGAAAACATATTAACTGGAAAATATAAAACAAAATTTTCCTTATTCATAATTGATTTTATTTTCATAATAGAAACCACAAAATTATCTGCCGATAAATTGCTAGAAATGTTAAAAGAGTGTGGCAAGTTTGCTGGCTACAACATCAAAACTCCAGGATCACTTCCATTTATATACCGGGCCAAGAACGGAAACCGCAATTTTAAAAATACAATTTACTATAATAAAAAATGTAAACTATTTTAAAGCAAAGATCACCAAATATCTTTCTAGAATGTATTAATAAATTCCTTATTAATATAAAACTCTACTACAGGTGTTGTAAAAGGCTCAAATAAATAGACACATACTATATTTAAGGATAAAAGGGTTTACTAGCACGATGAGGTTAATATTTTTAATCCCAATTCCGTCAAAGTATAAACTACTGTACAAAATTTTTTTAAATATGACAAGTTCACTGTAAAACTTATATATGTCAGCAAATATCTAAGTTGAGGTAAGCTATAAATCAAGAAAGAAAATGTTGAGGGACTTGCTCTAGCAGATACCAAAATTTTTCTCTCCAGTTCAACTGTACACTTCATGAAGTCTGAGATTTTTGTCTGCTTTTTACAATACTACTACTGCCTACTATAGTCTCTGAAATGTGGTTAGCACTAAAGACAATTTTTAGTAAATGAATTATTTACTATACTAATTGACAAGGTATATTTCTTCTGATATAAAAAACAGATCACTGGAATAAAATAAAAAGCTTTGAAAGAGGGCTTTATAAATGTATAAAAAAACAAATTTTGAATTTGCATGGAAGGGCAGTTATTAATTAATGAATTTTTAATGTAATAAGCTGAAATAATCAGTCATGCTAATTGCAAATATAATGGAATCCACCACATGCAATATAAATAATTCCAAGTGGATCCACAACTTAAATGTGAAAGGAGAAATATTTCTGAAAATATCATAGGGACACACATTTATTGGTTTTGTGAAGGCAATATACAAAAGCAGGAGTCAAAATAAATTATGAATAAATTTGACTACATTAAAATAACAAAAGATAACTTAGAAAAAGGCAAACAAAATATCACAAACAGAGAGAAGACATTCATAATACCTATAACTAACAAGCAGGTAGGATCTATAGCATATAAAAACTTCCACCAACAAATAAACAAGAAAAAGAAAAAAAAGTGCAATAGAAATATCCAGACATAAATATTACAGATGTGAAAACATGAATGACTTGTGAAAAATGAAATCGTGATCAATCCTGTCAATAACCAGATAATGGCAATTTAAACCACAATAGTACTGAAACCAGCAGATTCCAAACATTTAAAATAATGTTAATATAAAGTAAAAATGAGAATGGGCAAACTTTTATGTATAGATGACGAGCCTGAAGTATATAGCATAAAAAATGAATCATATATGTTTATATACATGAACATAGATGAATCTCATTAACATATTTTTATGTATTTATTCATTTAATTGTGGTAAAATAATACATAATATAAAATTTACCATCTTAACCATTTTTAAGTGTACACTTCAGGGTATTATGTACATTAGCATTGTTTTGCAACCAACATCACTGTCTCTCTTCAGAACTCTCATCATGTAAAACTGAAATTCTGTAACCATTAAATAACTCTCCATTTCTTCCCTCCTACTGGCCCTTAGCAGCCCCCATTCTACTTTCCTTTTTCCTTCTTTGTTTATGGCTGAATAATATTCCTCTGCTTGTATACATCACATTTGCCTACTTATTCATCCATCCATCAGCGGACAGTTGGGTTGTTTCCATCTTTTGGCTATTGTGAATAATTCTGCTATGAACATGGGTGTGCAGATATCTTTCCCACACTCTGCTCTCTATTCTTTGGCATAAATACACAGAAGTAGAAATACTGGATCATATGGGTATATTATTTTTAATTTTTTGAGGAATTGCCGTACTGTTTTTCATAATGATTGCACCATTTTACATTCCCATCAACGGTGCACAAAGCTCCCAATTTATTACATCCTTACCAACACTTGTTATTTTCTTTTTTTGTGTTTTTGTTTTCCCAGTAGTAGCCATCCTAATGAATGTGAAGTAGCATCCATGTAGTTTTGATTTACATTTACCTAATGATCAGTGATGCTGAGTATCTTTTCATGTTCTTATTGGCCATTTGTATATCTTCTTTGGTGAAATATCTATTCAAGAACTTTGCCCATTTTTGAAATTGGGTTGTTTGGTTTTTGTTGTTGTTGAATTGTAGGAGTTCTTTGCATATACTCGATATTAACTCCTTATCGAATACACAATTTGCAAATATCTTTCTCTCATTCCATGGATTGCCTTTTCACTCTGTTGGTTGTATCCTTTGATGCACACAAGTTGTTAATGTTTTGTTAGTTCAATTTATCGCATATTTGTTATTGCCTGTGTTTTTGGTGTCATAGCCAAGAAATCATTGCCACTCTCAATGTCATGAAGATTTCCCCCTATGTTTCTTCAAAGAGTTTTATAGTTTTAGCTCTTAAGTTTAGGTCTTTAATCCATTTTGAATTATTTTTTGTATGTGGTATAATGTGAGGCTCCAACTTCATTCTTATGCATGTGGACATACAGTTTTTCCAACACCATTTGTCATAAACATAATTTTGAATTAATAACTAAAAACTAGTCATAAATAAAAATACAACATCATTTATTAACAAAAATATTAAATATGATTGATTTCACTTATATATTAAAAATTAAATGATACATACATATGTATACAAGGGTACTTTAAAAAGTTAATATAAAAATAAAATTGAGGGGCCAGCCCATGGCTCACTCGGGAGAGTGTGGTGCTGATAACACCAAGGCCATGGGTTCGGATCCCATATAGGGATGGCCGGTTCGCTCGCTGGGCGAGCATGGTGCTGACAACACCAAGTCAAGGGTTCAGATCCCCTTACCGGTCATCTTTCAAAGAAAAAAAAATTTTTTTTAAAAATTAAATTGAAAGATGATACAGGGCCGAGCCCATGGCGCACCCGGGAGAGTACAGCGCTGGGAGCACAGCAGCGCTCCCGCCGCGGGTTTGGATCCTATATAGGGATGACCGGTGCGCTCACAGCGCTCACTGGTGAGCGCACACTGGCTGAACGCAGTGCAGCCGGTCTCAAAAAGGACAAAAAAAAAAAAAAGAAAGATGATACAAATTTTTCTATGAACTTTTTGAAGACCCCTCATATATGTGCACACATATATGCACATAAATATAAACATATCCATATACAAATGGTATTAAAAATTAATAAAACAAATACATATTCATTAAATATAACATTTTATATTATAAATATGAAAATAAATTCTTGATTTATGAAAAATATAATTTATATATCATGATTTATATGTAATTTATTAAATATTATATAGATGAGGGTACTTCAGAAATTCATGAAGAGATTTGTTTTATGTTTCAGTTATTTTTTTCTACAAACTCTTTGAAGTACACACACACACAAACATGCAGAGACATAGAAACAAAGAATAAAAAAGAGAAAAGCAAGACAATGATCAACACAAAATACTAGAACATGATTACATAGTGCCTAAGAGTCTCAGAAATGTTCTGTTTCTTAAGAGGTGTTTTGTGGCTACCCTTAATAACTTATCAATAACTTACGTATCTTTTATTTAGTTGATGTTGTTAATGAAAGGAATTAACTTATTTTAAAAATAAATGTAAAGCACTGATCTCACAACAATATGATTTATTTTTCAGGCTCTGTGTTATAAAGCTCTTCATGGGCTACTGAGAAAACCAGATTAGTAAGCTTTTAAGCTAAGTAAAGAGAATTGATTAACTAATGAATGAGTGTGTATCTCAAGTCAGCCAGGCTTAACTCTGCTATTCCACCTACCATAAGTAGCAGATTTCCTTGTTATTCTTTTAAGAGTGTTTAGATGCCTAGATACCATGTAACATTAATTATTAAAAACTTTGTGTAAAGTTTATATTTTATAAAACTGTAGAAATCCATAAAAATAGGTGTTGCTGGAGATAATAATATGTCAAAATTGTATGTACTATTATTAATTTGAGTTATAACTCACTATGATAATTCTATGTATTTATTAATGTTTCGTGTGCCTGTTCTTCCCTTGGTTATTTATTCAACAAAAAACAATAACAATAAAATATAAAAAGGCAAACAAAAATTAGAAGATTTTAGCTTTTAGGGCCAGCCCCGTGGCTCACTCAGGAGAGTGTGGTGCTGTTAGTGCCGAGGCCACAGGTTCGGATCCTATATAGGAAGGGTCAGTGCACTCGCTGGCTGAGTGTGGTGCAGACAACACCAAGCCAAGGGTTGCAATCCCCTTACTGGTCAAAAAAAAAAAAAAGAATATTTTAGCTTTTAGATAAATTTATGATCTCATTTTTGCAGACACACACACTTGACACAGATAAATGTTTTAATTTTCCAAATCTAAATACCACATGAATATCTGTTTATATTAGAAAATGTCTCGTTAAGAAATTTTGCAACAATTTCAGCATTTTATAATTTCCCAAAATGTAGATATTTCATAGATTTTTAAATATTGATATACGAGTATAGCTACTGATGTTTTGTTATTATTTTAAAACTATATGCTGTATCTGTAAATATAGCCTTTTTGGCATTCAGTGTTTGTTTATTTGCATCTTTTTGCTTTTGCTTTTTCTTGATCAATTATGTAGAGATGTGCTGTTCTTCTTAATATGTTCAATCAAACAGATTTATTTTGTTGTTTCCATTTTTGTTATTGATGTCACTACCTTTGATTTGTCCCTTTTTTATTATGCATTGCTTTGCATTTCTTTGCATTTAATCTATTGCTTTCTCCCATTCATAACACATAGCATTAGATGCTTAGTTCATTAATTAATTCTCTACCTTGATTTATAAAATCCTCCTAAGAGCTACTTTAGCTTAGCTGTACAAATTTTTATACAAAGTTTTTTTTAATTGTTCTTCAATTCTGAGCATTTTAAAATTTCTGTTATTGCTTTTACTTTAACCCTTAAAAAATGTTTTAGTGTTGTAAAATTTTAATTTTCCAGACATACGAAGGTTTTTATTTATATATTTATTATTTTTTAAGAAGGTTTTAGTTTTTGGCTTTTTTCCCTTTGGTTCTTACAATATTATTGCATTATTCTTGAAAGTATGTTGTCATACAGTTTATTGTCAAACTCAAGGACACTTATTGTGAGCAAAAGGCAAGTACCATTAGTAATTATGCCAAAATAGCAGGCATATTCTGTAACTTTACAGGATAAATCTGGGTAGACATTACCTTAATAAGAAAACGATGTCTTTCTTTTTAATATCTTTTTGTAAGTTTTTCATGTTTGCTTGGGAAATTATGAATCACTTTATTCAAATATTTATTTTTACTTATTTTTGCATTTTTGATTTCACAAACTTAGATATATTTTATATTGTACTGTAACATTTACATAATTAAGTAGCCATATTTGGCATTTGATTTTTCTATTTCTCCATATAGTTCTTTAGTTGTTGATTAACATTTAGTAGGGTTATAAAGTTAGACAAAATATGTTTATGATTGTTATAACTTGTTGACATAGTCATGCTTTCAGAAGTATATAATAATACTCTTTCTCCTTCATTTGTTCATCTTAAATTTGTTACCATTGTTATCTTTTGATTTATACTTGCCTGCCATTTTTTTATTCTTTTGTTCGACCTCTACATTTTGCATTTCATTTGTGTGTGTGTTTGTGTGTGTGTGTGTGTGTGTGTGTGTGTGTGTGTGTGTGTGTGTGTGTGTGTGTTTTGTGAATAACTCTTGCTAGATCATTTCCCTTCCTACTCTCATTTTTTTCTTCACTTTCCATTGGATACAAAGAATTCTTTTTGGTTGGTTAGCATTATAATTCTATGTTCATTCTTTTTTTGATTACCACTATTCTGTTAATTAACCCTGCTTATATCTATTTCTATCAAATTCTAAATGTAACAATAGTCGTATCTTCCTCTTAAGAGGACATGTATCTTAGTGTTTGTCACCTCCTTTATTTCCTAGCTTGTGGGTATCACCTCGAATTTTAGTTTAAGATTGTTACATACATTATTTTTTTGCTTTTGGCATTTTGCAGACTTACTAAGTTCTTTGTTTACATTCACTTACCAGTTATTCTGACATTTACTTTTTAATTTGCTTTTCTAGTGAATGAAGCTATTCCTCCGTTCAGAATATAAATTAGTACTTTAAGTTTCTGAGGCCTTATGTTGTAGGATATTTTTGCACTATCAAAAATATTTTTGAACTGTTATTCCTTATTAAACAAATAAAAAAAGTTTAATTTCTACATATTTGTGGATTTTCCTGTTTTCCTTTTGCTATTGATTTCTAGCTTCATTCCTTTGTTGTTGGAGAAGAGAATTCATATTATTTCAACTTTCTTAAATTTGTTAAGACTTGTATGGCCTAAAATGTCATTCATTTTGAAGAATGTTCCAGGTGAACTTGAAAGTTATGTATATACTGTTACCATTCAGCGGAGTGTTCCGTATATGTCTATGAGATTCAGTTGGTCTATACTGTTGTTCAAGTCCTCTGTTTCTTATTGATCTTCAGTCTCATTGTCTTTCAATAACTGAAAGTGAAGTTTGAAGTCTCCTACTATTATTGTAGGTTCGCCTATTTCCCCCTTCTGTTCTGTCAATGTTTGTTTCATGTATTTGGATGCTCTAATGTTAGCATCTAACATTAATACATGATAACATTTAATTAATTAATTAGTTAATATTTTTCTGTCTTCCTAGTGAATTAACACTTTTATCATTATATGATGTCCTTTTTTGTGTCTTTTGATAGTTTTTGTTGTAAAGTCTATTCTGTTTGATATTGATATGGCAACTCCTCTCTTTAGGTTCCCTTTATATGGAATATATTTTTCTAGCCTTTCACTTTTAGCCCATGTTTGTCTTTAGATCTAAAGTGAGTTTCTTATAGACAGCATGTAGTTGGATCTTGTTATTTTTTAATTCATTCAGCAAATCTATGTATTTTAATAGGTGTGTTTAATCTGTTTATCAATGACACAAATTAACTTTTTATGTTGTATATCCATTAACATTTATAATTCATAGATTTATAATTAGTTTTTATGCTTTAAAAAAATTCTATACCCTATGTATTAGTCTGTTTTGTGTTGCTTTATAAATTACCTGAAATGGGTAATTTATAAAGATCAGGGGTTTATTTGGCTCACGATTCTGGGACAGCTACATCTGGTGTGGGCCTCAGGCTGCCTCTACTCATAGCAGAAAACAGCAGCCAGCAGTGGGTACAAGCAGATCACATGGCAAGAGGAATCAAGAGAGAGAGAGAGAGAGGATGTGCCAAGGTCTTTTAAACAACCAGCTCTCACGGGAACTAATAGAGCAAGATCTCACTCAGGCCCCCCTCACCCAGGGAGAGCATTAATCAATTCATGAGGGATCCACCCCCAGGACTCAAACAGCTCCCAACACTGCCCCATTGGGGAACAGATTTCCACATGAGTTTTGGCAGGGACAACACATCCAAACTCTGTCACTCTATTTATAAGTAATTTTCTCACCTACATTACAGTGCTACAAGATTATAGATTTGTTTATATGTTTACATTTACTGGGGAATTTTATATTTTTGTATGGTTTTGTGTTGCTGTTTATCATCCTTTTACTTCAGCTGGTAGGACTTCTTATAAGTCAAGTCTAATAGTGATGAACTCTCACAGGTTTTGTTTCCCTGGGAAAGTCTTAATTTCTCCTTCATTTTTCAAGGAGGGTTTTGCTGAAATTGTATTCTTGGTTGGCAGGTTTTTTTGTTTTTCTTTCTTTCTTTCTGTCAACACTTTTAATATATCACCTTACTCCCTTCTAGCCTACCAGGTTTCTCTTGAGAAATCTGCTGATTCTCTTATAGGAGCTCCCTTGTACATGAAAAGTTGCTTTTCTCTTACAGCTTTCAAGATTCTCTCTTGGTGACTTTTAACAGTTTATGATGTGTCTCAGTCTATGTCTCATTAGATTCATCCTAGTTTGAGTTCCTTGAGCTCCTTGAACTTATATGGTAATTTCACTCCTCAAATTTGAAAATTTTTCAGCCATTATTTTTAAAATATATTTTCTGCCCCTTTCTCCCTTTCTTCTCTTTCTAGAGCTCTCATAATGTATATGTTGTTCTGCTTGGTCATGTTCCATAAGTTCCTGAGGCTCTTTTATTTATTCATTTATTTATTTTTTGTCTTCTCTGCCTGGTCAAATGTGCTGTTGACTTTCTCCAGTGAATTTTTCCATTCAGTTATTGTATCCTGCAGTTCCAAAATTTCTGTTTGGTTCTTCTTCACAGTTTTCACCTCATTGCTAATGTTCTCATTTTGTTCATGCATCATTTTCCTGATTGCATTTAGTTGAATATCAGTGCTCTCTTTAATTCATTGAGCATCCTTATCACAGTAACTTTGCATTCTCTATCTGGCAATTCATATGTCTCCATTTCTTTAGGTTTGGTTTCTGGATATTTATTTGGTTCTTTTAAATATGTCACAATTTGGGCCGGCCCGGTGGCGCACTGCTACAGTGCGCCACTTGGGAAGCACGGTGGCGCTCCCGCTGAGGGTTCAGATCCCACATACAGACCGGCCGCTCACTGGCTGAGCGAGGTGCGGGAGCAACACCGAGGGTTGCAATCCCATTGCCGGTCCCAGTCTGGTACGGGCGTGACACTGAGGGTTGCGATCTGTAGCCGGTCACGAAAAAAGACAAAAAGGAAAAAAATAAAAAATAAAATAAAATAAAATAAATAAATATGTCACAATTCTTTATTACTTCATATGTCTTGTTATTTTTTGCTGCTGAGATTTCAGCATTTAAAGAATCAGCCAATTCTCCTAGACTTTGTGGTCTGGTTTTGTAAAGGGAGGACTGTCTCCATATACCCTGCTATCTTCAGAGATTCTGAAGACCTCTCAAGCCTTTTTCTGCATATGTAATGTCTCTGGCCATGTGCATATAATTGCTTGTTTGAAGAGATTTGCCAGTATCTACTAAGGAGCCTTCCCTGGTGTCTGTCTACAATATTTCAGCCTCTCTGATGCTGTAGTAAATTGCAGTACTGGTGTTTCACTAGTGTCTATTTGTGGTACTATAGATTCTGTTGTATGATTGATTGTCTTTTTTCTCAGAGACCCCCAACCTGGTACTGTTAGTACTTGGATAAAGACAATATAGAAACAAGTCCTTTAGGCAGCCCCCCTAAAGTCAGAATATTGGAAATACAAAGTACTTAGTACAAAGTACATCTATTCCTTTCTCTTCCTAGCAAAAAGACTAGAATAGGGGGTTTCCTTTTAAATTCTGTGAACTGGGGGAAGGGGCTCTGAGAGAAATAATAAACAGTGTCATAAATTTCCTATCAGGCTTCGATGTGATTGTTTCCATAGTTACCTGGGATGCAGAAACCTTTTAAGTGGCTTCTGGATTTCTCAAAGAGGAATTTGGCCTTTTTTTTTTTTTTTTTTTTTTTTTTTTTTTTTTTTTTTTTTTTTTTTTTTTTTTTTTTTTTTTTGGTTGTTAAATCTATGTCGCTGTGGTGGAAGGAAGATCTAGGGTTTCCTAATCTGCCATCTTGCTGACATCACTCCTTCCAAAAATTCTCAATTTTTTTGTAGACTATATGAAACATAAAATATTCTGCTATATTGACTTCAGATAGTTTTATTACTTTTTATTGTACATTTAAGTGTTTAATGTACATGGAATTTATGTATCGTATAAGGTATGAATATAATTTTATATTTTGCCATTTTGATAATAAATCATCTCAGCACAACTTATAAAATACTCCATCTTTCTCTGCTATTCAGCAATGTCTGCTTTGTGATACATTGATGGATCAGTTTCCAATATCTCTATTCTGCTCCATTGGCCCATTTGTTCATCCGTAAGCCAACTCTACACTCTTGAATATGATTGTTTCATAACAAGATTTAATATCTGGTAAGGCAAGCTCATTTACCTAGTTCTTCTTCAGGAAAGTTTTTAATTTTTTTGTCCTTTGCTCATCTTAATAAATTTTAAAATTAGCTTACCAAGTTCCAAGGATAAGTGTATTGGAATTTTGATTGTAATTCCACTAAATCTATGGATCGATTTAAGAGAAAGAATATTTTTATGACAGTATACTTTTCCATTTATTTATGCCTTCTTTAATATCTTTCAATATAGTATTTTATTTTCTGCATAAAGACTGCATAACAATTGCTAGATTTACTTAAGTGATTTATCTATTTTTTATTAGTATTACTATAAATGTGATATATGTATTAGACTCCTAAGGTTGTTATAATGAAGTACCACCCAGTAAACTGGGTAGCTTAAAACAACAGAAATTTATTTTCTCATAGTTTTGGAGGCTAGAAGTAAAAATCCAACCTGTCAGCAGGGCCGTGCTTCCTATACAACTCTGGGTAGAATCCTTTCTTCCCTCTTCCTAGCATGCCATGGTGGCTTTAGATCCTCTGCACTCCTTGGCTTGCAGCTACATCATTGCAAGATTGGAGCTACACAGGTCATCACATAGTGTTCATTCTCTGTGTCTTATCTCTGTCTCTCTTCTCCACTTCTTATAAGAACATCAGTCATATTGATTTAAAGCCCACCTTAAAGATCTCATCTTAACTTGATTACATCTGTAAAGACACTTTTTAAATAAAGTCACATTCACAGGTAACAGGGGTAAGAACTTCAACATATCATTCTGGGAGACATGACTCAATCCATAACAATATTACTGGTTTTTTACTTACATTTTTTCCTAACAGCTTTTTGGTTGGTATGTAGAAATGCTAGTGACTTCTGTGTTGATTTCAAATTAAAGTTGCTAAATTTCCTTATAAATTCTAATACTGTATTAAAAGATTCTTTAGGGTTTTTTACATAGAAAATGTCACCTAAAAATATAAAAATTTTGTTCCCTTTTTTCAATTTTTTAACCTTTCTTTTCCTTGACTTAAGGTACTGTCTGCAAATTCTATTTTGAAAAGGAATAAAAATGATAATAATGGCTGTCTTTATCTTGTCCCTGATCATAAGTAAAATGTTTCCAACATGTCACCATTTAGTATACTACTTGCTGTAAGTTTTTATTTGTTTAGCTATTATGTATCAGTAACTATTTAAGGAAGGTTTGGTTTTTTTCTCTATTCCTAGTTTGTTAAAAGAATCATTTTTAGAAAATCATAAATAGCTATTATGTTTTATGAAGCACCTTTTCTTTATCTGTTAAACATACAGTTTTCTCCCTTAATCAGTTAAAATGACAAATTATAATAATTATTTTCTAGTAATAATCCTTGCTTTTCTGGATAAATCCAGGTTGGCTCAACTGTCCATTAATATTATGTGTGTGTGTGTGTGTATTATTTTTTTTTAACATAGGTACTCCTAAGTGGATTAGCTTTAATTTTCTCCCTGGTTTGGAGATCAACATAATGCCAGCTCCACAAACTGAGTCAGAAGTGTATTTTTTTTTCCTTTGCCCATTCTCTGAAGAAATTTATGTAAGACTGACATAATTCTTTCTTAAATTTTCCATAGAATATATCAGTAAATCCATATGGGCCTAGAATATTTTTGTGGAAAAGTTTTAACTTATGGATTCAACTTTTAAGTAGTTTTAAAAATAAATTTTATGTAACTTGCATGTTACTTCTGAAAAGTTGTATTTCTAGGAGTTATCACGTAACTTTTTCAGATTTATTACAATATCCTCTGACACTCTTTGTAGTATCTAATCTGTTTGATGTCCCCTTTTTCATTTTTGATATTGGCCATTTGTGCCTTCAATATTTACTTTCTTGTTCAATCTCACTATGTATTTATACATTTCATTAATCTTTTCAAAGTATAAACTTTGGGCTTTGTTAATTCTCCCCTTGTAATTTTCCCCATATTAATTTCACTCTCTTCTTTAATATTTGTTTCTTTTTATTTTGTTAGAATCTATTTGTCTTAGCTTTTAATTTTTAGCCTTTCCACTTTTGTAACAAAAGTTATAAATTCCCTCTGAGTACAGCATCTCACATTTTCCAGAAGTTTTGATTTATAATATTTCATTTTCATCTAGTTCAGTATAGTTTCTAATTTCTCTTTTGAGTTTTTTTTAAAGTTTACTTTTACGTTTCCAAACGTATAGATTATCTTTTTCTTCTATTTTTCTCTTAATCGTTTATTTCTCACAATTGTATTGTAGTCAGAGAATGTGGTTTATATGGTATAAGTCTTTGAAATGTATTAAGAGTTCAAGCAGATAAAAATTTTCAAAAATGATTAATATGTGTTTATAAAGAAGTACATTTGCCAGTCATTGTGTGCAATATTTTACATATGATCAATCAAGGTTATTTTCCTACTCAAAACCTAAATATTTCTGGTAGTTTTAAAATTTTACTAATCTTTCTTCTTTATTTTCATCTGCTTGCTAGAAAAAGTAACTTACTGAGGGATATGTGTTTAAAACTCAGTACGTGAATTTTTTAATTGTTTCTTGTAGTTCAACCAATTAATACTTTTTATATCCCAAGCCTAGCTTTTCAATTTATCAAGGTTAGAATTATACCTTCCTACTAAATTGAATATATATCATTATGGAGTTATTTTCTTTAACGTTATTATTTTTTTTTGAAATTTATCTAACGGCACCCGTTTTCTTCTGATTAGCATTGTCCATGTATATTCTCCTACCCTTTAACTCTTTACATTGTTCTTTTTGTATTCTCTTGAAAACAGCATATATATTGTCTTGTTTTTAATTTTTGTACACCCTAAAATCTTTTTATGTTAACTGAGAGTTTAGTATAACTTTTTTACTTTTGCTAATACATTTGTATCTATCTCTAACACCTCATTAAGTGATTTCTGTCAACTTGGTTTTGAAGTTTTCTTTACCCATTATGTTCCTTTTTTGGATTGTTTCAAGCTTCTTTTCCTTTAGCCTTATTCTCATTGGTTTTTAATTTTTTTTACTTGTTTGGAAGTTGCATGTGCTCTTTATGCTTTTAGTGTATGGCCTAAATTTAAATATACATACATATATAAAATACAGTATAAAGTTAATTAAAATACTCCTCCCAAAAGAGTCTTAGAATATTTTAATTTTTATGACCTCTTTCATCTCAAATTATATTGTTTTCCAATTGTTTTCTATTTTTTTTCTATCCTGTCACTCTTCCCCACACACACACATTAGGTATTACCATTTTTAATATATTAATGAATGCTTAGATTATACATTAACAGTCTCTTAATGCATTTTAACTATATATTAGCTAATGTATATGCATAATTGCTTTCAAATTCCATTTTAAATCTTATACCTGAGATTTTTTGTTTCTGCCAAATATGTGTCCTTTAGAATTCCTTTTATAAATCTGTTGATAGTAAAGGTTTTTTTTGTTTGTTTTCCAAAAAATTTCCTCATTCTTGAAAAAAATGCTGAATATAAAATTCTGGGGTAGGAATTATTTCACTTCAACACATTAGAAATAATATTTCATTGTTCTCTGGCTTCAATAGTTTCTTTTAGTAAATCAGATCACGGTAAATAATGTTCTTTTGTGGTTGGTCCATCTTTTTCTCTACGGTTGCGTTTAAATACTTTACTTCCTTTGGTACACTACACTTTCGCCATGATGTGTGTTGGAGTAAATTTTTTAAATTTCTTCTTTTTATTTGTAATTCATTAGACTTCCTGAAGCTAAGTTTAGTTAAATGAATGAGATAGGATACAGGATACATAAAACACCATGAGAAAAAGGACATTAATTGCATATAGAGCAACATGGATGGAACTTGAAGCCACATAGCTTCAAGGAAAAAGGTAAAAAAAAAAAAAAAAAAAAAAAAAAAAAAAAAAAAAAAAAAAAAAAAAAAAAAAAAAAAAAAAAAAAAAAAAAAAAGAAAAAAGAGAAAAATGAAACTAAAGTATATAATTTAATAATATTAAAATAATTTTTCAGAATTTACACCACAGACAATTACAAGCAAAACATATATACCAAACATTTTAGAATAGTTGCTTAGAAGTTCAGGGAGAGGGAAATAGGAGTAAAGAATGCAGATGAAGGGTTTAGACACACAGAAAAGCAAGCAAACAAACACATAAACAAATTAATAAAAAGATTAACCTTGCATTGACCACCATAACTTACACTGAGTTGAGAAGTATTATCTACACAAACCTTTACACCTGAGGTCCAAAATGTAGGTATGTATGGATGTACATGTTTGTCCATTCAGTTCATACATTCCTTCCTTAACGAAAATCTTTAATTTCAATGTACTCAAGTCAGTTATTTTTTGTTTACATACACTTTGTACTTTTCAAGTTTTCTCTAAAAAATTCTTCCAAACTCTTCATTCGAAATGATGTTTTCCTGTGTTTTCTTCTATCAAATACATACGCATACATATATACAAATGCATATACAGTCAACCACGGGGAATTGGTTCCAGGACTCCTCCTTACCCCCAGGACACCAAAATCTGAAGATGCTCACGTCCCTGATATAAAATGGTGGAATACTTGCATACAACCTCTTCAAATTCTTCTGTATAATTTGAATTATCTCTAGATTACTTATAGTATCTAACAATGTAAATACTATATAAATAGTTATTATATTATATTGTGCTCTATTTGTATTGTTTTTTATTGTTGCATTGTTATTTTGCTTTAAATATTTTTGATCCACAGTTGGTTGAATCCATGGATGCAGAGCCCATGAATACAGAGGGCTGACTGTACATACATATTTTTCATAATTAGGTCTTGAATCCACTTTGTGTACAACTTTAGGTGTAGTGTTAAGTAAGGTCTTATTCTGATTTTCTACAGCCACTAACAGCAGAAATTTCCTGGTCAGTCTCTTTTTTAAGATCTACCAGGCCTTTATATTTCCCCCTATGACGTCGTTCCAGGTACTTAAAAACTGTCCTGCAGCAGCTTACAATGCATTAAAAGAGGTTTCTTTTAGCACTAATTATTTTTATTATAGCCATAATTGGAATACAAATAATGCACAAAGTAATCATACACCAGCCTTGAGCAACTCTTTAGTCAGGCTTCATGATATTGGTGTAACCGGTCTATGATATTTTACTATTGATTGGATAAAAGTTACCACCACAGGCATAGTAGCTTATAGGCATAATGTCAAACCAGCAGACTCTTCACCATCACCAGAGTATCCACTTCTGCTCCAGTCATCATTTCTGTATCATCTATGAATCTGTTCCCTCCATAAATCCAAATCATTCCTATTAGTTCCAGTTTAGCTGCAATCGAAATGCCCTATTCAGCACAGAAGTGGCCAGCCAAGTGAACCAGTACATTTCAACCTGAATCATACAGATTCTCTCTCTCTCTCTGTCTCTGCCTCCCTCCCTCCCCCTCACTCCTCACTTCCTCCTTCCTCTGGCAGATGACCTTGCAGCATTCCATCTGCTTGTCTGACAGGGGTATTCTCACCTGTCTTTACGTACCTAACACACTCATCAGTGGTCTCAGCTTTAAATGTCACTTTGCTCAAGAACATTTATTGTTTGGTTCATGGTCATCCAAAGTACTTGTTAAACACCTGTGTGTACTCATTAAGTACCCATTAGAGCACCCATCAATTATAAGTAACTTTCAGGGGATATGGGAACAATTGCTTTAAGTCTGTCTGACAGCATTTTTCTTTTCACTTCTGACATTGGGTCACCCCCCTCTGAAACTAGGCATGGTCCACACACCTGGGAAAAGTAATGGGTTTAAAAGGTAAGCGTAGGCCTCATTAGTGCCAACTAGAGCCTTTTCCTGGGGCTGATGTATGGATGTCTCTTTCTACTGAAGTCTTTAAATGAAAAGATGGGAGTCCAGGTTACCATTGACCAAATTCACTGGTTAAGGAAAAGGCCTTTCTGTAGAACACAGCTGAGCAGAATCAAGCAGAGGTTGGAAAAGCAAAGAGAAGCAGAAAGCTGTGAATACTTGATTCCAAGTCCTGAGGTTCTGCTTCAGGCAGTTCTTGCTTTGATTCTTTCCAAGTTCTAGTAATTTCCCTTTTTGCTTATGCTTATTAATTGATCTTTATCATAGTCAGTAGAGAATTCTCACTAATATATCTGATCATTCATCTTTCTGCCCCTCAGAGTATGCTCAGAAGACCAGCATCATCTGGGAACTTATTAAAATGCAATTCCCAAGCCCAACCACAGACATACTAACTCAAAATCTTTGAGTGGGGCCTGGGATTCTGCATTTCAACACATCCTTCAGGAGTTCCAATGCATGCTAAAGTTTGAGAAGAATTCAAATAGTTTATGAATCTCACAAGGGTAGACTCATCACCTACAAAGTACCTGCTCACACATTCATATTTGGGAATACTGGGTGAGGCACAGTAGGCAAAGAAATCGCAGTAGACCCATAAGACTCTTTTATGGAGAAGAGAATCAGGAAGAATCGAGGTGTTTGGGAACATGGATCTGGGGAAGGAAAACCTGGAATTGAGACTTTAGGGTTGGACAGTGGGAAATGGAGCTGGATGAGTACAGGAACTCTGTGTGAGTTAACAGGCTTTCAGACCCATGAATAAGGAATCCAGCCCAGCCTCTTGCCCTAGGAAGTGTGTTACATTTTTCATCATTGACATGTAGACAAACAAGGGACACCCCCTCCCACAGCAGCAGAGTCCCCTTCAATGCCTGCAGTGGGGCCATCTTCACTGCTACTTGGTTAGACTCATCCTCTGCCTCCCAACATATGCACGGTAGTGAAAGCACCCTATATCAAACTCCCTTTCCCAGATACACGGGGTCTCTAGCTGGTCTGTTGAGCTAGAAGTTTGGGTCAGGCAGGAGTTGAGGCATGATGGATGGTGGGTGTCATGTTCTGGGGGCTGTGGTCCCTGGGGTGGAAGGAGTGGTCCTGGAGTCCCCCCACCCAAGCAAGGAGGCAGGCAGGGTGCTCACGTGAATCATAGAACAAAGTTGGAGTGGAAAGGGGCTTCTTGATATAAAACATACTAACACATGATCAGCTCTACTTATTTGTTTACTTATTTTTCTCCTTTGGAAAGATGGCATGACGGGGACAGATATTTTCTGGATGTTATTCCTTCTATATTCCTAGAACAGTGCATAAACAGAGAAAGTGCTCAAAAATATTGAATAAATAAAAGAATAAAACACAGACATGACAGAGAGAAAGACATTTTAAGCAAAAGATGGGAGGCAAATCCTTAAGCCACAATTTGAACCAATAGTGGCTTTTATTTTTTCAGAAAGCATGCAGACTTGGCCAAGTGTTGGAGAGGGACTGGCTAAAGTACCAAACCAGCACCCCACTATGGAATCCACCCCCAATTATCCTCGTTGCATATATCACCTAGCTTTGCAGAACCTCCAGTCCAGGCTTTCTAGACCCTCTTACTCAGCTCTGCCTTCATTTGGCACAGACTCACATTGCAAACTTATGCACCTCCCACCCCTCCCCTATAAAAGAATATGTTCATTTCCACAATGCTCTGGCCTTAGAGCCCAAAGAGGTGCTTTATAGCCAAGGACACTGGGGAGGCAAAAGGGCACAGTACAGTGTAAGATACATTCTCAGTTCATAAGAAATTAACTTCTAATTGATTTATTGAAGGCCATTTGCTTCCAGGGTTATTCTGAGGAATTATACTTAAGAGAACAGTAATTTAACCCAAAATGATTGCCTCACCAATAAAGTCTCAAACAAGTCACAGCTGTTGAGACACATGAACTGGAGTGGGGTTGGGGTGATGGGGTGAGATAGGTGGTATCCTGCAAATCACACCTGAAAAATGTCAGTCCTTCACCAAGGCCACCCAAAGTGTGAGTTCCCTTTTGCTGCAGTCATGGTTAGAAATTCACAGTAAACCTAGTTTTGGGAAAACATGGAAGTAGCTTCTGCTGGTGTTTTCTCCCCTCCAGTCACAGAGCACTGATCCACATAATGTTTAAATGAACATTAATTAGCACTTAGCTTTCCATTTTTAGTAATTCAGGAATATACAGAGAAAGGGGTAAAGTAAACACAACTCTAAGTGGCACACTGGAACTGAAACATGACATCGATTACCAGTAGCTCTCCATCTTTTAATAATTCCTATAAGGCACATGCTATCACCTCTAGAACTTGGTTTCATTATGAACTTTTATTGATGTTATTGTCTGATTAAATGTGTAATCCTGTTTCCACTTTTCTGGAAGTTACCTCTTTTCGCTGCCTTCCTCCAGACTTAGATTTTCCCATCCCTAATAGTTGCTTGACCATCCCTAATAGTTGCTTGATTGAATGAGTGTAAAGATGATAGAGGCAGGGCCACTCATGAAGCACCACTCTACCAAGGCCCTGTGAACAAGACTTGGGCATATTGGTGGGTGAGTGAGGGCTTGAATGTCATTACTACAAAGTATTTGATCTCGGTTATGGAAATATGTTATCACTAATCCCCTTTCATTATCCCAAACATTTTTTTTAATATTTCCAAAGAATAGCCTACTAGCATAACCTAATGAGCAAAATATTCTTTTCCCTTTTATCTATCCAACTTAAAATTGTCACTTTAGCAATTCATCATTTAATGAGTGCATAGTGCATTGCATCTACGGTCCAAGGCATTGGAAACACACAGATACATAAAATCTTCACACCTTGCTTAAAGAGTGCATAGTGAAACTGGGAAGATATATGTGTAAATAAAAATGTGCAAAAAGGTGTGGCAGGACAAGATGATGTAAATCCATTTCTTCCTGCTCTTTCCCACAAAGAACAACTGTGATGTACGGAAATAACACAGGAGGCAACCAAAGAGGAAGTGGGAAAGGCGGAAAAGGAAGGTAAACTGG
>NW_007726282.1:901396-902015 GCF_000696425.1 Galeopterus variegatus | reverse complement strand
GAAATAACACAGGAGGCAACCAAAGAGGAAGTGGGAAAGGCGGAAAAGGAAGGTAAACTGGTTTGGGACTCGAGGACAGGAGGAACAGGACATCATGAGGGCATCTTAGGTTCCCTCTTTCAACAGAAGAAGGTACCCTGCATTTCCTGACTCCCAGCCTAGCAACAGAAGGTAGCCCAAGTATGCTCATTCCTCTCCAAGAGACAAGGGGAGTCCATCTGACAACAGGAGAGTCCAACACCCCAAGCAAGGGGGATCAATTACTAGCCCCATCCATTATAAGTGGCCAGAAGAAGTAACTCTTTTTGTCCACCAAGCTTGAGACTTCCATCCCCTTTCAAGAGATACAAAGATAGGCAGGTGGAATCAGCAAGAGGGATCCGACCACAACAAGCAGCATGTCCAGAAAGACCCTTGTCTCCACAGGCCTGAGAGTCCTTCCCCCACCACGAGACTCCAGGACAGGTGGACAGAACCAGCAAGAGGAATTAGCACTAATATTACTCAATCTCTTTCAGGAAATACCAGAGAACAGAACAAATCCCAGTTTATTTTATGAGACCAGTATTATCTTGATACCAAAGCTCAAAAAAGATAGTACAAAAAACAGAGTTTCAAA
>NW_007726282.1:896963-901059 GCF_000696425.1 Galeopterus variegatus | reverse complement strand
AAATACATAAAGCAGAAAGTGATTAAACCAAAAGGAAAAATAGACAAATTCACAAGAACAGTTAGAGACATCAACAATCCTCTCTAAGCAACTGATAAAACAAGACTGAAAATTAAGGATATTTAATACCTGAATAACACTATCAACCAACATGACCTAATTGACATTTATGGAACACTTCACCAAACAACAGCAGAATGCACATTCTTTTTAAGTGCACATGGAACATTCACCATGATAGACCATATCCTTACCATAAAACAAAATTTAATAAATTTAAAAGAACTCATATCGGGCCGGCCCGGTGGCGCACTGGATGGTGCGCCGCTTGGGAAGCGCGGTGGCGCTCCCGTCCGAGGGTTCGGATCCCACATGCAGACCGGTTCCCGCTCACTGGCTGGGCGAGGCGCGGGAGCAGCACCAAGGCTTGCGATCCCGTTGCCCAAAACATGGAAAACAAGTGAGAAAGTCAATGAAACAAAAAGCTGAATCATTCTTTAAAGTTAGGAAAATTGATAAACAACTAACAAGACTGATAAAAACAGAAAGAAAACAAAAAGAGAAGTCATGGATCACCAGTATCAGGAATGAAACAGGAGATAGCACTGCAAATCGCAGTCAATAGGGACAATAAGGGAATAGTACACACAACTTTATGCTCATAAATTTGACACCTTGAGAGAAATGAATGAATTCCTCAAAAAAGTTAACCAAAATGACACAGATGAGTGACACCGAGGGTTGCGATCCCATTGCCGGTCCCCGGTCCGGTACGGGGGCAACACCGAGGGTTGCGATCAGTTGCCGGACATGGAAAAAGACAAAAAGACAAAAAAAAAAAAAAAAAACTCATATCATACAAAGAATATTCTTGGATCAAAGTGAATTAACTAGAAATCAATAACAAAATAATATTTACAAAACATTCAAATATCTAGAAGTTAAACACCATTCTTCTAAACAAATCCAAGAATCAAAGAGGAAATCACATTGGACATTACATAAAGCTTGATATTAACTGAAAATAAAAACACAGCATTTCAAAATTTGTGGGGTACAATTGAAACAGGTCTTAGAAGAAAATTTATAGTATGGTATTTTTATATTAGAATTGATGAAATGTCTCAAATCAATGATTTGGTTTTTAACCCAAAGGAACTAGAAAAGGAAGAACAAATTAAATGTGAAGTAAGAAAAAAGAAGCAAATACTAAAAATTAGAAACAAAATCAATAAAATAAGAAACAGAAAATACAACTTCTATCCAGATGAACTAAAAAATAAAAGACACACAAATTGACAAAATATAGGAAATGAATTTGGGGGTATCATACACATCCTACAGACAGTAAAAGAATAATACTATTATGTAAAGAGGAATTTTATGCTAATAAATTTCATAACATAGGCAAAATAAAATTCCTTGAAGTCCACCAACTATCAAAGTCAAAAATAAATTACATGTAGTGACCAGTCCTATTTCTATATGAGCTATTGATTTCAACAACCTTTCCACAAAGAAAATTCTAGGTATATATAAGTTTACTGTTGAAATCAACCTAATATTTAAGAAGAAAAATTATATAAAATTATAAAAATTCTTCCAGAGAAAATAGAATTAGAGAAAAACCATCCAAATTTATTTTATGAGGCCTGCATCATACTGATACCAATATCAGACAAAGATAACAAAAGAAATGAAAAGTAGAGAACAATACGATTATGATCATATACATGAAAATCCTTATCAAATGATTAGCAAATGGAATCCAGCAATAAAAAATAAGAATAATACAAAATAAGCAAGTCAGATTTATCATAGGAATGCAATAATCTCTGATCAATAATCTGAGTTCTTACTTGAAAGAAAACTAGAGAAAGAACAGTAAAATAAACCATACAAGCAGAAAGAAGGTGTTTGTTTATTTTTTGAAAGGTTTTTTTTTTTTTTTTTTTGGTGGCTGGCTAGTATGGGGATCTGAATCTTTGACCTTGGTGTTATAACACTGAGCTCTAACCACCTGAGCTTACTAGCCATCCCCTGATTTTGAAAGATATCTTCTTATAAGACAACTTCTTGTTTGAAGACAGAAGCAGAAATCCATGAAATCAAAACATGGAAAACAAGTGAGAAAGTCAATGAAACAAAAAGCTGAATCATTCTTTAAAGTTAGGAAAATTGATAAACAACTAACAAGACTGATAAAAACAGAAAGAAAACAAAAAGAGAAGTCATGGATCACCAGTATCAGGAATGAAACAGGAGATAGCACTGCAAATCGCAGTCAATAGGGACAATAAGGGAATAGTACACACAACTTTATGCTCATAAATTTGACACCTTGAGAGAAATGAATGAATTCCTCAAAAAAGTTAACCAAAATGACACAGATAATCTGAGTAACTATGTAGCCATGGAGAAAATTGAATTGATAAGTTAAAAGCTCCAGAAAAAGAAATCTGCAAGCACATACAGTTTCACTGGAAAATTTCACCAACCACTTAAAGGAAAACGCACACAATCTTCCAGAAAATAGAAGAGAACAGAATAGTTCCCAATTCATTTTTAAGAGTCCAGTATTACCCCAATACCAAAAGCCTAAAAAGACAATACAAAAAAGGAAACTACAGATCAATATATCTCATAAACTTAGACATAAAAATTCTCAACAAAATACAAGCAAACAAATTCATCAATGTATGAGAAGAATTATATACTACGTGACTAAGTAGTATTTTTTTCAGGCACACAGTCTTCAGCATTTGATAATCAATCAATATGATCCATCATATAACAAGCTAAAGAAAAAAGTCATATCATCTTAGCAATTGACACAGAAAAAGCATTTTCTCCCATTCATGATAAAACTCTCAACAATTTAGGACTAGAGGGGAATTATCTCACCTTGACAAAGAGTTTTCCAACTTGGAACAGTCAAGACCTTTTACAAGCTTTTATCTTCGTTAGTGACTATAATGTACCTTTTTATTTTTTCTTGGATACTCATAAAGCCCTTTCTCAAACACAACCTCCTCCAGTAAGTCTTCCATGACTGACATACCCTAATTTACTAGCCAACTCTAAATTTTTAAAAAAGCATTATTTGTGCCACACATACACACACACACACACACACACACAAAAGAAACTATGTAATATTGTTTATTGTTATTACAGGTGGTGTTAACTTTTTTCCATCAATGACAGCAGAAGAATCTTAAGAGCATGGATTTAGGGCATAGTTTCTATATTATCCACTGGAACTCCTATTGTAATAAACTAATTGTAGATTCTGAAAAAATACAGCTAAATGAATGGGAAGAAAGTGAATTGAGTAGGAATGACAAAAAAGAGAGTAAAAGAGTACTTGGCTGTAAGAAAATGTACTTTCTATTTAATTTATTTTTTTGAAAGTGTATGTTTTGTTTTATTCCCTTTTTAAAGATAATTTATTAAACATACATGTTGGTACAACACTGATTTTCAATAATTATGTACAATGTGCGATGGTTAGATAGGATAGTGAGCTTATTCATCATTATAATATGCCAAAATTCTTTGTTAATCAATTCCTCATTAGCTCCCCTCTCTCTGCCCTTTCCCTCCCTTTTTCCACCTTTAATAACCACTGTTCTTTTCCCTCTTTCTAAAAGTTCAACATATTACTGTGATTGTTGTTTCTTTCTTTCTCTTTCTCTATCTTCTTTATTGTTTATTTGTTTATTTATGGATTCAGATCCCTGCTATGAGTGAGAACATGCAGTATTTCTCTTTCTTCACCTGGGTTGTTTCACCTAGGATAATTTTCTCCAGGCTCATCCATGTTGTTGCAAATCGTAGAATTTCATTCATTTTCATGGTTGAGTAGTATTCCATTGTGTATATATACCTCAACTTCCTTATCCAGTCATCCACCCATGAACATTTAGGTTGGTTCCATAGCCTGACGATTGTAAATAGAGCTGTGATAAACATGGGAGTACAGGTATCCCTTCAACATGATGATTTCCAATCCTCTGGATATATCCACAGTAGTGGGATTATTGGATCATATGGTAGTTCTATCTGTAGTTGTTTGAGGAACCTCCATACTGTT
>NW_007726282.1:893809-896454 GCF_000696425.1 Galeopterus variegatus | reverse complement strand
AGATATTAATCCCTTCTCAGATGTGTAGCTTGCAAATATTTTCTCTGATTCTGTAGGTTGTCTTTTGACACTATTGATTGTTCCCATTGCTATGCAGAAGCTTCATATTTAGATATAATACTATTTATTTTTTCTTTTGTTGCCTGTGCTTTTGGGGTCTTACTCATAAAGTCTCTGTCCAGTCCCATATCCTGGAGTGTTTTCCCCTATGTTTCCTTCTAGGAGTTTTAAAGTTTCAGGTCTTTATGTAAGTCTTTAATCCACTTTGAGTTGATTTTTGGTATATGGTGAGAGGTACAGATCAAGTTTCATTATTCTACATGTGGATATCCAGTTTTCGTAACACCATCTATTGAAGAGGTTCTCCTTTCCCCATTGTATGTTCTTGGTGCCCTTTTCGAAGATCAGTTAGCTGTAAATACATGGGTTGATTTGTGGGTTCTCTATTCTGTTCCATTGGTCCACATGTCCATTTTTATGCCAGTACCATGCTGTCTTCACTGCTATAGATTTGTAATATAGTTTGAAGCCAGGAAGTGTAATGTCTCTGGCTCTACTTCTCTTGCCCAGGATTGCTTTGGCTATTTGGAATCTTTTGTTGTTCCATATGAATATTAAGACTGCTTTTTCTATTTCTATAAAGAATATCATTGGGGGCCGGCCCGGTGGCGCACTGCTACAGTGCGCCGCTTGGGAGTGCAGCGGNTGGGATTATTGGATCATATGGTAGTTCTATCTGTAGTTGTTTGAGGAACCTCCATACTGTTCTCCATAGTCTACAGTCCCACCAACAGTGCAGAAGTGTTCTTCTTTCTCCACATCCTCTACAGCATTTGTTATTTTCTGTCTTTTTTATAATAGCCAGTCTGATTGGGGTGAGGTGATATCTCAAAGTGGTTTTGGTTTGCATTTCCTTAATGATTAGTAATGCTGAGTATTTTTTCATATACCTGTTGGCCATTTGTATGCCTTCCTTTGAGAAATGTCTATTTAGCTCCTTTTCCCATTTTTTAAATTGGATTATTTGGGGGGTTTTGCTGTAAAGTTGTTGAACTCTCTGTATATTCTAGATATTAATCCCTTCTCAGATGTGTAGCTTGCAAATATTTTCTCTGATTCTGTAGGTTGTNTTGGATGCCCTTTCTTTCTCTTGTCAAATTGCTCTGACAGGTACTTTCAATAGTATGTTAAATAGGAGTGGTGAGAGCAGGCATCTTTGTCTTTTCCTAATCTTAAGGGGAAAGCTTTCAACTTTTCCAAATTCAGGATGATATGGGCAGTGGGTTTATCATATGTGGCTTTTATTATGTTGAGTACCTTCTTTCTATACCTAATTTGTTGAGTCTTTGTCATGAAGGACTGTTGGATTTTTTTCAAATGCTCTTTCTGCATCTATTGAGATGATCATATGGTTTCTGTTCTTGACTTTGTTGATGTGGTATATTACATTTACTGACTTGCATATGTTGAACCATCCTTGCATGCCTGAGATAAATCCCATTTGATCATGGTGTATAATCTTTTTGATGTGTTGCTGTATTCTGTTTGCTAGTATTTTGCAAAGGATTTTAATGTCCAAGTTCATCAAGAATATTGGCTTTTAGTTTTCTTTTTTTGTGTGTCTTTATCTGGTTTTGGTATCAGGGTGATGCTTGCTTCAAGAATGAGTCTGGGAGAATCGTTTCTGTTTCAGTTTTTTGGAATAGCTTGGAGGAATTGGTATTAATTCCTCTTTAAAGGTTTGGTAGAATTCAGCAGTGAAGCCATTCATTACTGGGCTTTCTTTTGTTAAAAGATTTCTGATTACTGCTTTAATCTCATTGTTTGTTATTTGTCTGTTCAGTTTTTTGGTGTTTTCGTGGTTCAATCTTAGTTGTTTGTGTGTGTCTAGAAATTTTTGCACATCCTCCAGAAATTTTTACAGTTCCTCCAGGTTTACAAATTTGCTGGTGTATAGTTGTTCATTGTAATCTCTAATCAGTTTTTGTATTTCTGTGCTATTTTTTTATTTCTAAATTTCGTTACTTGGATCTTTTCTTTTTTTTTACTTAGTCTGGCTAGTGGTTTGTCTATTTTGTTTACCTTCTCAAAAAATCAACTTTTTGTTACATTGATCTTTCATATCATACTTTTTGGTCTCTATTTCATTTAGTTCTGCTCTGTTTTAATTATTTCTTTCCATCTACTAACNAAAAAAAAAAAAGAATATCATTGGTATTTTGATGGGGATCACAGTGAATCTGTAGATGGCTTTGGGTAGTATGGACATTTTTACTACATCGATTCTTCCAATCCATGAAGAAGGAATTTCATTCCATCTTTTGGTGTCTTCTTTAATTTCTTTCAGTAGTTATTTGTAGTTCTCATTGTAAAGATCTTTCACCTCCTTGGTTACATTTGTTTCTCGGTATTTTCTTTCTTTGGTGACTGTTAAATTCCTGTAGTTTTTCTTAACCTGTTTTTCTTCTAGTTTGCTGTTGGAGTATGAAAACACTACTGATTTTTTTGTATTGATTTTGTATCCTACAACCTTACTGAATTCGTTTATCAGCTCTAAGAGTTTTTTGGAAGACTCTCTCAGGTTTTCTACATATAGAATTATGTCATCTGTGAACAGAGACAATTTGATTTCATCTTTTTCTGTT
>NW_007726282.1:880469-892339 GCF_000696425.1 Galeopterus variegatus | reverse complement strand
TTTTTGGTCTCTATTTCATTTAGTTCTGCTCTGTTTTAATTATTTCTTTCCATCTACTAACTTTGGGATTGGATTGCTCTTGTTTTTCTAGTTCTTTGATGTGTAGTGTTAGGTTGTTTATTTGAAGTCTTTCTATTCTCTTGATGTAAGCATGTATTGCAATAAAATTTTCTCTTAGTACTGCTTTTGCAACATCCCATAAGTTTTGGTATATGTTATTTTCATTAGTTTTCAGAAAATTTTTGATTTCCTGTTTGATTTATTCCTTAACCCTATGTCATTCAGAAGCATATTGTTTAATTTCCAAGTATTTGTGTGATTTCCAAAGTTTTGTACGTTATTGATTTCTAGTTTTAATCCATTGTGGTCTGAGAAGATACATGAAATGATTTCAGTTTTTTAGAAATTTGTTGATACTTGATTTGTGACCCAATATGTGATCTATCTTGGAGAATGTTCCACGTGCTGATGAGAAGAATATATGTTATCTAGTTGTTGGGTGAAATGTTCTATATATATCCACCAAGTCTAATTGGTCTAGAGTGTAGTTTAAATCCTGTGTTTCTCTATGGATTTATTGCCTGGATGATCTGTCCTGTGCTGACAGGCTGATGTTCCGTTCCTTAACTATTACAGTATTGAGGTCTATCTCTCTTTTTAGGTGTAATAATGTTTGCTTTATATATCTGGGTGCTCCAATGTTAGGTGCATATATATTTATGATTGTTATGTCTTCTTGGTGGATAGATCTGTTTATCATTATATAACGGCCATCTTTGTCTCTTTTTGTAGTTTTTGGTTTACAGTCTATTTAATCTGTTATAAGAATAGCTACTTCTACTT
This sequence comes from Galeopterus variegatus, assembly GCF_000696425.1. Classification (NCBI taxonomy): domain Eukaryota; kingdom Metazoa; phylum Chordata; class Mammalia; order Dermoptera; family Cynocephalidae; genus Galeopterus; species Galeopterus variegatus. The sequence goes on along the minus strand of NW_007726282.1, from coordinate 891,496 downwards.
GGTTTTGGTTTCCATTTGCATGGTATATCTTTTTCCATATCTTTTTCCCTGGTATATCTTTTTCACTATTAGTCTGTGAGATTCTTTAAGGGTGAGGTGGGTTTCTTTTAGGCAGCATATAGTTGGGTCTAGTTTTTTAATCCAACTGGCTAGACAATGTCTTTTGCGTGGAGAGTTCAATCCATTAACATGTAGTGTTGCTATTGAAAGATATTGTCTAATTCCTGTCATTTAATTGCTTTTGCGTGGATATTTAAAGTATTTTTTGCTCCTTTCTTTCCCTGTTGTTCTTTGACTTTGGAGTTTGTTGGTTTTGTGAAGTGGTAGGGTATTGGTTTTTTTTTCCTCTTTCTCATTTGCCTATGTGTTCTATCAGTAGGATTTGTTCTTCTTAGTGTATTCATGGTGGTAATTATTTTGGGGGGTGATCTAGGTTCAGAACTCTCTTGAGGGTTTCTGGTAGGGCTGGTCATGTGGTTCTGAATTCCCATAGTTTTTGTTTATCTGGGAAATAAAGTATATCTTTTTCATATCTGAAGGCTAGCCTTGCTGGGTATAGTATTCTCAGATAGCAGGTTTTTTTCTTTTAGTACTTTAAATATATCATCCCATTCTCTTCTGGCCTGTAGTGTTTCTGATGAGAAGTCTGCTGTTACTCTGATGGGGACTCCCCTATAGGTGACTTGACAATCTTCTCTTGCTGTTATTAGGATTCTCTGTCTTTGACTTTTACCAGTTTAACTACAATGTGTCTCAGAGAGGACCTTTTTGGACTGAATCTGTTTGGGGATCTCTGAACTTCTTGAATCTGGAAATCCATTTCCCAACCAATACCAGGGAAGTTTTCTGCTATTATCTCATTCAATAGGTTTTCAACACTTTTTACTTTTTCTTCCCCTTCTGGAACACACATGATTCAGAAATTTGTATGCTTGAGGCTGTCTGATAGCTTGCAAAGATTTTCTTCTTTTTTTTTTTTTAGTTCTTTTTTGTGTGTGTCAGCTTGTATTATTTTCAAACACTGTCTTTGAGATCAGAAATTCTTTCTTCTGCTTTCTGTAGCCTATTACTAAGGCTCTCAAATGTTGTTTTCATTTTTTTGAATGAGTCTTTCAGTTCCAAGAGTTCTGCTGCATCCTTTTTGATGGCATTAATCTCTTTGTAGATTTCCTCCTTCATTTCTTGGATTTTTTTTCTCATTTCATTATGTAACTTTTGTCTATGTGATTTTCTTGTATTTGAGAGTTATTGCATTCGTTTGAGGATTTCATGGTTTCTTGTTGGGTTTTGTTGTTGTTGTTGTTGCTGTTGTTTTCAAATTTCTAGTATTCCTACATTGATGTTTGGTTATCTGGTGGAGCACTTGCTTCTTCAGTTACTCTAGTTGCTTTTGAAGAGAGAGAATCTCTCCTGAAGATTGGTTTTATGTTGCCTGTGGGTGAGATGTTTCAATTTTGATTCCACGTAAACTCTATAGTTCCAGAAGTTTCAGGAATACTCAGGTGTTCCCAGTAGTCAGCAGACTAAGGAGTGCTGACAGGTGTGGTATAACGAAGGGTGACTGGGGCCACATGGAGTGTGTCTCCTAGTACTATCACCTAGCAGTACTGGGTTCCCATAGTGGAAGCTGTGAGGGGTGGAGCTCCAGGAGCTGTGGCCTGGTGGTATGAGATTTCTGTCACTGAACCACGTGGGACAAGGCTAGAGAGGGTGTAGCTGGGCAGAGGCCACATGGGGCAGTGCTCTGTGATGAAGAAAATGTGCAGTGGGGCTCCAGGGGCTCTTGCCTAGAGGTTTGAGGCTCTTATGGTGGAAGATACCTAGAGGAGAAGAGGCTGCTGGGGCTGCTGTCCAATGGTTTAAGCCTCCTGTGGTGGGAGCTGCAAGGTGGGAGACTCCTGGGGCTGATACTGAACCTTTGAGGTCTCTTGTAGGGAAAGCTGTAAGGGGAAGGGCTCCCAGGGCCAGTGCAGGAGTGTTTAGGCTTCTTGCAGCAAATGCTGTGAGGGGTGAAGCTTTCAGGGCTGGTGTCAGGCCACTACAGCCTCTCCCAGTATGAGCCATGGGAGGCGGGACTCCTGTGGCTGGTGTAGAGGCACTCAAGTCTCTTCCAGTGAGAGCTGAGAGGGACATGGCTCCTGGGGCTGGTATTGGGCTGCTGAGGCCTCTCCTGGTGAGAGGCACAAGGGGGTGGGGTTCCCAGGGCTGGTGTAGAGGTGCTCAACTCACTCCCAGTGGGAGCCACAAGGGGTTGGGCTTCCAGGGCTGGTGCTGGGCCTCTGAGGCCTCTCCTGGTGACAGCTGTGAGAGGCAGGGTTCCTGAGTCCAGCATGGAGGAGCTCAAGTCATTGCTGTGGGAGCCCTATGGGGCAGGGCTCCCAGGGCTGGCATAGCAGTGCTCAAGTCTCTACCAGCAAGAGCTGTGAGGGGAGGGCTTCCCAGGGCTAGTGAAGAGTCTCTCAAGTCACTCCCAGTGAGAGCCTCAACCTGCAGAGTTCCTGGGGTGAAGCAGAGTTGCTGGGGCCTCTGGAGGCCACTACTGCTGCTGGACACTGTTGCTGCCGGCTGTTGCTCCCAGGGCCCAAGGTGCCCTCCAGGAGGCTACTGCCACTGCTGCTGAAGGCTGCTGTAAGTTGTTGCTGCTACTGCTACTGCTGAGGACTGAGCTCATGTCATCTTCCAGTGGCTCCTGGGATCTTTCCCAATTATCTAGTGTGGACCTGCATGTGAGGGTCGGGTGACCCAGTCTGTACAATGGGTTTTTGAAGGGTCTGAGCCCTAGCCCTGACAATCCAAATGGAAACTTAGTATAACTAAAATAATGAAATGTTTTGGCTTTAGTTATGTGTTGGTGTAGTCATTTAGCCATACAGGTGGTGTAGCTATTGCCACAGCCCTGATAATACCCTAAGAGCTAAGATTATTTATTCTCCTTGCCTTCTAGGGTGGATGGTGGCAGGTTCTGTTGAATTTACTTGATCCTAGATTCTGCTTTGATAAGGATCTGGGGGCACCCATTTCTACCAATTCATCTTGGCCCCTGAATGAATCCCAGCTGTTAATCAAGGATCCCTTTAAATTGGGAAAGTGCCTCTTTCCCTGTGGAAGTTAGAGGTATGGGCACATTCTTTCATGAAATATGGGCACTGGGTGGGGGGGGTGGGCAGTGAGCTTTAATCAATGAGAAGGAAGCTGATAACTAATTACACCTACCCCACAATTATGCCTCACTTTGGGGGCAAAATCTATGCATCTTTAATGAAAAGAAAGAAAGGGCTTTCTTTCCATTAAAATAACGCTTTCATTTCTAATCTTCCTAACTCTGGTATCAGTGTTACTATGGGCCAAAAGCCAGCCCGTGCCATGCAGGATGGGAGGTGACCACGTTGACCACACAGGGTGAGGGTCTGATCTGATGCCACAGCTACAGACATGGAGGGAGGCCGGACGTGTGGTGTGAACTGAGGGGTAATGTGCTGAGGAGCTTTAAAACCCACAGACTATCAAGTAGGACAAGAAATGCTAAGGACATGATCTGTGAAAGAAAGTGAGCCAAAACACCGGGTACCATTCAAGCTTTATTAAAGGAAGAAAAATTTGCCAGGCTGCACTCAAAATGGCGTGCAGCAGTGGCTAAAGGGACTGTGTGGGCTTATATGGGTTGGTGGGCATGGAAAACACAGGTGGAGGGGGAAGGAGGTGCTAGTGTGTAGGATAAGGCCAAGGATTGGTGCTGGTGTGGTAGGTAGGGCTGATGTAATCAAGATGGGAGGTACCTCTAGGCGGGAGTAGAAGAGTTTCTTTGTCTAAGAAAACCATGAGGTAGGGTAAATACTGGCAGCCATTTTGTACTCAGTATGGCACCAGTTGTGTCCAGGATGATGCCAGTCACATCCAAGGTAGTGCCGGCCACATCCAAGGATCCATCATTCCTGCCTTTTAAGTATAAAGAAAAGGGGAAAGGGGCGAGGGTCTCATTCTTCTGACACTACTTTCTGCTGAAAGTGGGTGAGGAGGAAAAATCTGGCCACACAAAAATGCCATCGTGTTGTCATAAAGCGAGATCTTCTGAAGGGAGAGGTTGATATTTATGTTCCATGAACAGTTCGGTTACCCTTTGGTTGGTGAAAGGCTGCATACGATCCTGCAAAAAATTGGGAAAACACCAGAAAAGACAGGGACCAAACAGCAGAAGTCCCAATATGGTAATGGGTCCCAGAGATCTTCTGAAGGGAGAGGTTGATATTTATGTTCCATGAACAGTTCGGTTACCCTTTGGTTGGTGAAAGGCTGCATACGATCCTGCAAAAAAGGGAAAACACCAGAAAAGACAGGGACCAAACAGCAGAAGTCCCAATATGGTAATGGGTCCCAGCAGGGGCATCAGCCAAAGGGTCCATTTCCATAACTCACTCCACCATTCTCAAGAGTCGGTGGCAGCCTGTCTCCTTTTTGCCATTTGGTCACAGAGTTGTTGGGCCATATTTCTAATGATGCCAGATTTATTGGTATAAAAGCAACATTCTTCTCCTAAAAATAGACAGAGACTTCCCTTCTCTGCTGTTAACACGTCTAACCTTTGCCTGTTTTGTAAGATAACTTCTGCTAGGGAATCTAATTGGTCTTGGAGGGCTATCATAGTTTGGGCTACCTGTTCAACTCCATCGGCCAGCTCTTAGGTTATTTTATGATAGTAAGCTGTTGAAGTAGCTACACCTCCCACTCATGTTCCTACTCCTGCCACTATACCAAGCCCGAGGAGCAGGGGAATGACCTGAATAGCTTGTTTCACCTGGGTATGAGCCACCAGAGGGATCTCTAAAATTTGGTTGCCAGGAACAATGTTAATTTGGGGTGTTAAAATTGCTAAGGTACAAATTCCCATGCAGTTTTCCAGGAGGCATTGGTATCAGAATGGTCCACAAACAAAGTAGACTCCCTTCCAGGAGCTACAGGTTATGTTTGTGATGTCCCTTGGAATGGTCTGGTTGCAATCTTTTCTTGTAAGATTGCCCACTTCTACACTGCCAGTAAGATTTGTTAGACAATACCCTGCTGGCTGAGTTAAGGTGATGTGGGTGGCCACCATACCCAAGAGAACTGAGGTATGGTTGTCTGTAGGCCAATTAGACAGGTTGAAATTAGATATGGGTGTAGCCTGAAATTAGGGAAGGGCTGATTGTAGGCAAAGCCAACATTCCCCTGCTAATGAGGGGGATGCATAATTAAGTAAATGTTGGGTGGCATTGAGGAGCTGTATAACTTTGAGGTCCATTTGAAATGGACATTAAGGTTGAGGGAGCCAGAGAGGATGTCAGTTTGGCTGGGTGGGAGTAAGGTTTTTAATGATTTGTTTGATTTGTTTTTGATGTGTTTAGTTCTGGAGTCCTCCCCCAACACTATAACCTAGGTGCATGGTCTTGGTGATGCACACATATTTGCTTCTTGGAGGGCATTGGGCTCCAGCAGAATCCCCCTTGGAAAGAACCATCCAGTAGCTCCTTTTCTTGTAGCAACATGATGTGGCTTTGGACCTATCATAGCAGGGAGCTGGGAGATATGTAATAGCTGTGAAACTAGTTTAGATAGTCCCATGCGCAAGTCTAGCCAGTGCCTGTGCACCAACTGTCCATCCTGACCCGAAGATTCTGACTTGGGAAATGCACTGTGTGCATGGTGAAGCAGAAACCTGTATTAATGGCAAAAGCCACAGAAACAGGAGGAGGAAAAATGTCAGGGTGGGGGGCTAAGAAAACACATAGTAGAAAAAAAGAGTAAAGGGCAAATTCGTAAGGGGTGTAATTGCAAAGGACGGCCTACCAGACTAGCTCAGTCACCCATTCAAGGATGTTGTCCATGTCAAAGGAGGCAGGCTAGGATCTGTCTCCGATTAGATCCTGAATAAATGACGTGAAATGGGCAATAGCAGATTGGGATCAGTCTTGGAGTGGCTCTTGTATGAGCGATGTGAGATAGGCCTGTAAAAGTGAGCGGATGATTGCCAAGTGGAAAGATTAATTTTCTTCTGGAATTGAGGAAAGAGTGGAGGTCCTGGAAATTTTCGATTCTGTAGGTCCTAAAATAGACCCCTCTGGCTTGGTATTAACAGACTTTGGGGTAAAGTCTCAGGTGCTCATTTTACCAAAGATAAGGGATACCAAGGGGCCCTTCCTAGTACTTTTACTGCCATAGGGGTGGTGAGAAGTACTGTATACGGCCCTTCCCAGCACAGTGAGAGGGGCTTTGGGATTTGGGTTTTAACATACACTTGCTGTCCCGGGCTCAGTTTAAAAGTCTGAGGAGGTGGTGGGGAAAGGATGAGGTAATAGAAGATTGGCCTATTCCCAAAGGAGATCCCTGATAAGCAAAAAAGTAGGGAGATACTGACCTAAAGGTGATGAACTAGGGGGTAGTGGCATGAGAGTGAAAGGTCTGCCAGACATGAGTTCAAATGGGCTAAAACCAGTGGGTTTCTGGGGGGCAGCCATAACCAAGCTAGTGTCAAAGGGAGGAGCTGTGTCCAGGGAAGATGAAGTTCCATGGACAACTTGGTGAGGTGTGTTTTAATAAGGTGATTAACCTCTACTCTGCTGGATGACTGAGGCCGATCGGTATGTGAAGGTTCCACTTTATGTTTAGGGCTTGGGCTGTGAGTTGTGTGACTTGGGAAATGAATGCCAGGCCATTGTCTGACCACAGGCTGGTGGGTAGGCCAAAATGGGAACTGATTTCTGAGGTGAGAGCTCATGTAACTGCAGCTGCATCCTTTGAAGTGGAAGAGAAAGCCTCTACCCATCCTGTGAAGGTATCTATTAAGGTTAAGATAGTGCATTTTCTTGTGGGGAGGCATGTGGGTAAAATCAATTTGCCAATCTTGGCCAGGAGTACAGCTTCCAGCCTGACGGGTGGGAAAAGATTGGTTCTAGAGGCCACCCTGATTGGAGCAATGGGAACATATGGGGCAGTTTTGGGTGATTTGTTTAATTTGGTCATGTGGGGATAATAGTATAAAGGCTGGAGGAGGTGCGATAGGGGTTCATGGCCTATGTGGATTGTATTGTGGAAATCTAAGAGGATTGGTTTCACTTGTGTTTCAGGGAGAACATAACAACCAGAAACAATATACCAGCCCATCTTTCTTTTGTGCCCCCAGTTCTAGGAGGCAGTGCACCTCAAGGGGTGTACTGGGGTGAAGGCATAGGGGTCATAAGAACCTGAGTGAGGGAAGTGTGGGGATCTGATGATTGAGTGGCCTGTTTTGCAGTTAGGTCTGCTCGTTTGTTACCCTGAGCTATGGGGCTATTAGAGGTTTGGTGTCCCCTGCAGTGTATAACCCCAACCTCCTTTGGAAGCTGGGCAGCCTCAACAAGCGTCCTGATGCGGTGTCCATTTTTTATGGGCCCTCCTCGGTTGGTCATGAATCCTCTCTCCTTCCACATAGCTGTGCAAAAATGTAAAATGTGGTAGGCATATTTAGAGTCAGTGTATATACTCACTCATTTATCATCAGCCAGGGTGAGCGCACGGGTAAGGGCAATAAGTTCTGCTTGTTGGGAGGTGGTATTGGGAGGAAGGGGAGCAGCCTCAATGGTTTGTGTTAAGTTCACTATGGCATATCCCGCTCAGGGGGCCAACACAGAGGTGGCACTCCCATATATGAACCATGTGTGTTGGGGTTCCCTAATGGGGTGTGGTGAAATGTGTGGAAAGGGACTGAGGAAAAGGTCTAGGGCCTCCATACAATTTTGTTCTATGGGTTGAGAGTGCCTTGGGATGAGAGTGGCGTGGTTCAAGGGAGGGCAAGTTTTAAAGGAAAACTGAATTTTCAATGAAAGGAAGGTGGATGAGTTGTAGGCAGGAGGGGGAGAGAACTGACATTGCCTTATGACTGACAAGGTCTTGAAGATGATGGGGGGAGCAAATGACTGTTTGTTGTCCAAAGGTTAATTTAGAGCTTTCTTGTGCTAGAAGAGTGGCTGACACCAAGGCCCATAAACAAGAGGCCCATCCCCGGGCTGTGGTGTCTAGTTGTTTTGAGAGGTATGCAACCAGGGAAAAAATATCTCCTGCCTCTTGTCCCAAAACCCTGACTGCCAATCCTTGGGTTTTGGTGATGTATAGAATAAAAGGATGAGACAGGTTTGGGAAAGATAGAGCTGGGGCTGTGAGGAGAGCAGCCTTTAATTGCTGGAAAAGAGAAAGAATGGGCTTTCTGGGCTCTAAGGGAATGGCAAGATCCCCTTTGGCTGCCTTGTAAAGTAACTTTGCTAGCACGCCAAAATTGGGAATCCATAGGTGAAGATACCCTACAAGTCCCAAGAAAGAAAGGATTTCACCCTTTGTGGTGGGGGTAGGGAGTTCAGAAATTAGACTCTTGCAATCTACCATTACCTCTCTGGTTTTGGGAATAAGGTGGACTCCCAAATAGGTGACTGAAGGGGAGGAAATTTGGGCCTTGCTGGGGGACACTCAATATCCCCTGGAAGCTAGGAAATTAAGGAGAGCAACAGTGTGGGCTGTGAGTCCTCATATGAGGGGTTACAAAGGAGAAGGTCGTCTACATATTGTAGTATAGTGCTAGAAGTGGGCAGAAGTTTGGATAAGTCTCAAGCTAAGGCTTGGCCAAAGAAGTGGGGCCTATCCCGAAATCCTTGGGGCAGGACCATCTAGGTGAGTTGCTGGGATGGATGTGTGTTGGGATCAGTCCACATGAAGGTGAACAAGTCTTGACATGAGGGGTGAAGGGGAACAGAAAAGAAAGCATCTTTGAGGTTAAGGACTGAAAAGAAACAAGTTGTAAAAGGAATGGTGGATAAAAGGGTGTAGGGATTGGGAACAAACAGGGTTATGGGTAAAACGGCCATATTAGTGGCTCAGAGGTCCTGAAACAAGCTGTATGAGCCACTGGATTTTTTTACTGGGAGGATGGGTGTGTCGTATGGTGAATGAGTGAGTTGTAAAAGATTGGAGGAAAGGAGTTTATGAATGATGGGCTTTAAGCCTATGAGATGATTAAGAGCGATGGGATATTGAGGTGTGTTAGGAAAAAGGGAAGGATCTTTTAGAAAAACATGTATGGGGGAATAATGAGTGGCTATAGAGGGGGAAGATGTATCCCATACCATCGGGTTGACCAGGTTAGAGAAAAAGGGAAAGGTGGAGTCCATAAAGCCCAGGTCTGGGGCAGCTTGGGCCAACAACAGCAAGGAAGGTGTTTGATCATATAAGGTTAAAGTTGCCCTCGATTTTGAGAGAATGTCACGCCCCAATAATGGGGCAGGGCATTGGGGTATAACCAGGAATTTATGTGAAAAGTGGGTGTGGTGAAGGGTGTGGGAGAGGGGTGATGTCACTCAAGGGCAGTTTGGATCCTGTAACACCCACCACGGAGATAGAGGATGAAGTGGTGGGCTCCAAATATTTGCGGAGAGTGGAGTAAGTGGCCCCAGTGTTGATAACAAAAGAGAACAGCTTACCTGCTATGAGGAGAGTTACCCTGGGCTCATGTGTGGTTATCTCTGTCGGGGCCTCGAACCCTGGGCCTCATCAGTCCTCCTCCTGGGCAAAGCCAAGAAGTTCAGGCAAGGATGGTCTTACCAGTGGGGTAGGGACTGGCCCACTCCCTCTCTGGCGAGCGGGCCATTTGACCCCCGTTTGTGATGTGGGCAAGGCCCAGGAGGGGGCCTAGGTTTGGGACAGGCTCAAGCCCAGTAGCTTGGTCGCCCACACTTGAAACAGTTGCTGAGTGGCATGTTTCAAGGTTTTGATATGTGAGTCCTCTGGGGAGAGGGTCCCCAGATGGCATTAGCCAGAAGCTGGTATTTGGCCCGATCTCCTTTGTATCACTCCTTCCTTTCTATTGTTAAGAAACCTTAAAAGCCAGGTTGAGGAGGTCTCTCTGGCTGGAATCAGGGCCACCTTTGAGTTTTTTTAATTTTTTTCAAATGTCTGGGACAGACTGAGTGATAAAATGGAAATGAAGGAGAGCCATCCTGACCGGGGAAGAGGGATCTATGTGGGTATATTTTTGTAGCACCTCCAAGAGACAGGTTACAAATTCACTGGGGTTCTCAATGGATTGTTGGGTAATTTCTCTTAATTTATCATGATTAACTGACTTGTAAGTTTTTGTAAAGCAGAATGTATATGGGTGACCATTCGGTCTTGGAGGTTATGGTCCCCATGTTACCTCTGATAATTCCAACTGAGGTCAATACGGGGGATGTCCCAACCCGCAGGATATTCAACACAGACCCTAGAGGGGGGAGTGGGAATTGGATGGGACAAGGGACGCGAGAAATGGAGACAAGACAGTATTCTGATCAAGTCTCGTTTATTGGTTTAAAAGTTACAGCTTATATAGAAAAGAAACAAGCATGCTGTAAGAAGTCAAGAATGCAAGATCTTGAGAAGAAACAGAGACAGGATACTTCAAACAAAGCATAGCCCAAGGTCTTTACAACAGAGCAGAGACTCGGAAGAATATGAAAGGTCACTCTTGAGTAAACTTGCAAAACCGGGAACACAGAGTTCCTGGCACAAACAGATTACGAGGCAGCTATCACGTAAGCATGGTCATCTGGCGCAAGCAGGTTGTCACGCAGGCACAGCCACACAAGGAGGGGTGTGGAGCTACAGGCTCCCAACAGGGGGATGGCTTCAACACCTGTGGACAATGTTTTATTCTATAACAGCTTACCCGTCATTGGGATTAACTGTAGCTGGACAGACATCCCTGTCTTAGGTTGCTGCAGAACAACATCCTCTTACCTGTCATTGACTAACCAGCTCTATTTTTTGAAGGGCGAGTAGATCTGTGTCCCTCATTAGAGGAATGTTCCATCTCCAGTCGTTGATAATGAATCTGAATGGGCCGTGCCTGAATAGCCTCTATCTGTTCTTTAATAAAAGTAGTGACCTTATTAAAAAGGAAAGGCCCCAAAGATAACAAAAGAAATAAACCTATAAGAGGACCTAGTAAAGGTAAGAGGTAAGGTAAGAATCCATTGAGCCCAGTCCAAAGGGGA
>NW_007726282.1:879911-880459 GCF_000696425.1 Galeopterus variegatus | reverse complement strand
CCAGTAGCTACAGCAGCAGTAATTCCTATTCCAGCAAGCAAAGGAATAAATTGTATAGCTCTTTTTACTCTTCCTGCTATATATTCGAAAGTAGGAATGGGTACAGGCTCAGCTCCAGGTATAACATCAACATCAGGAAGAAGAAGAGCCAAGACACATAATCCTGTCCAGTTAGTGGGCAGCTGGGTATAAGCTCGATTGCTGCCACAAACAAAAACCGAACTATTATGAGCACATAAAGGGGTAGAAATGTTGATTATTGATTGAAAACTTGCAAAAGCTGCAAAGCCTACATCAATTTCAAAACTATTATTAATAGAAGGAGAAAGGAAACAGGTAACATTATAAAACTGTAAAGGTTGTACTTGGAAGGGACTAGTTAAAGGACATCGACCATTGATAGAATAATTAAGGGATGAATATGGAAAGGCCACAGGTATAGACTGTCCCATGACCAAGCACAACCAACAATCTTGAGCAAGGCCAGGGTTAGTTGTATTAAGCAATTTATAAGTGGCATAAAGGAGGTGAGAGGTCAGAGGATCTAA
>NW_007726282.1:877379-879901 GCF_000696425.1 Galeopterus variegatus | reverse complement strand
AGATATAAACTTAAAGTTTGTCAGGAAGCTACCTATTAAAGTTTTTTTTTATAAAATATTTTAAGACATAACATTTTAAAATTATAATTAAACCAAAATTATGGCTGGTAATATTTATATTAAAACAGATATTTAAAAACCTTAAAAAATGTTGGAACACATATCCATAACACCTTCAGTATTAATAATGCTTTCCCACATAGTCGAATTTATTAAATAAGCCAATTAGTTTTTTGGGGGGTTTTTTTTTTTGTCTTTTTGTCTTTTATACTGACCGGTAACGGGATCACAACCCTCGGTGTCACGCCCATACCGGGGACCGGCAACGGGATCGCAATCCTCGGTGTTGCGCCCGCACCGCACTCAGCCAGTGAGCGGGAGCCGGTCTCCACATGGGATCCGAACCCTCAGCAGGAGCGCCGCCACGCTCCCAAGCGGCGCACTCTCCACTGTGCCACCGGGCCGGCCCAAGCCAATTAGTTTTGATACATCTTTCAGATATCCTTTGAGAAACTCCAGGGCCCTTGGAATTTCCCAAAGTTATTTTAAAGTTTCAGAATTTAATGTTGGAAAGCTGTGTTAAATAACAAAAGGCTTAGAACATTTAATTGAATAAAATCATAAATTTCTACTAAAAAAATAAAACCAAACTGACAAAGGGTTTGAAAGGCAAAGAGCACAAAATCTTATCATGATAAAACATGAAATAAGATATGTAGGCCAATTATCTAAAAGACAAAGAAAAACCTTTTACAATTTTGTAGTAAGAGCACTCAAGTGTCTCTTTCTCTCTCTCTCGTTCTCTCTCTCTCTCTCTCGGGAACCGGTCTGTATGTGGGATCCGAACTCTCGGGCGGGAGTGCCGCCGCGCTTCCCAAGCGGTGCACTATCCAGTGCGCCACCGGGCCAGCCCAGAAATGTTGATTCTTGATTGACAACTTGCAAAAGCTGCAAAGCCTACATCAATTTCAAAACTATTATTAATAGAAGGAGAAAGGAAACAGGTAACATTATAAAACTGTAAAGGTTGTACTTGTAAGGGACTAGTTAAAGGACATCGACCATTGATAGAATAATTAAGGGATGAATATGGAAAGGCCACAGGTATAGACTGTCCCATGACCAAGCACAACCAACAATCTTGAGCAAGGCCAGGGTTAGTTGTATTAAGCAATTTATAAGTGGCATAAAGGAGGTGAGAGGTCAGAGGATCTAAATCCAATTCACCTCGATTTTCTGGCAAAGCCAATGGATGATAAGCAAGTTGAGGAAATAGGATATCATGCATTTCCTGTAATTTTTTTTTCTACTTTAAGGGTTCTAGTTTGATCTTGTGGTCCACCTCCATCAGACATATAGAAAGAGGGGGTAATAGACCAGCATATAGGCTTCCCTATGGGTCCTAAACAGGGAGCTTGGGCATATTTATTAGAAACAAGCCCCACTGCAGATGGAGGGTCAGCAAGATCCCCTCCAAATGTTCCTTCATAATTTCTGGTTAGGATAGCAGTAAAATATGTCTGATTATCTGAGATACACAACTGATATGAACCATAACAGGTACTATGTAATGTTTCAACAAAAGATTGACAGGGACAAGGCTTAGGGCCTTCATTGTCAGTGGGTGTGAACTGTGGTTTATCCACACAACTATAAGCAGGGGATGCTGGAGCCAGATAAGCCAAACGTGCTCCACAATCAACAACAGCTATATACGGTGAGGGAGGACTAAGAATAGTGCCCCCTTTGCAATCACAAGGGTTACCAAAATGATTGCTTACCAATTGTGGAGCGAGTCCAGGGTCTCCAAAGCCAGACTGGACCTGGGGCCAGGGAGCCAACAGTCCAAGAACAAGGAAGAATACAAACATCATAAACCTATACAAAGAGAGAGAAAGAGGTATTCAGGGAATGTCCGATTCCCTGGCTGGAGGGTTATAATCAATCTGTTTAACCAGCCATTCAGGCAGCCATCAGAATCATTAAAATTTGCTAAAGAAACAAAAGATAAAGTCCAAGGATCTCGACTAATGGTTGGTGAATGGGTAGTTGGCTTGCCAGCACCAGATCGAGAATCTGTAATTCCAGGAGAATCGGTTAACAATGTTCTATAACCCGTAGAAACACAATGTTTAATAGGAAGAACATTAGGAGAAGAGAAACATAAAGGCATTTTTTCAGTGGAAGCTGAAAAATTAAAAGGGTGTGAAAAATGAGGCTTTTCATAAATATTAGGATCTCCACCTAAGAGGCGAGAATGATTAGTTGTTACTTTTATTTCTTCCTGGTTCCAGGAAGCCAAATGGAACAAAGGAGAGAGAGAGTTAGGGTTTGTTTTAAAATAAGGATATTGTAAAAACCTATAACATTTTAAATTAATTTATTAATTAACTTTTGTTGTTTTGAACTTTGTGAACAATTTCACAAACCCGTTAGTTTTTTTATTCAAATTTTGGATCTTCAGTTTAAAGCTGTAAACTTACAGTTTGTTAGGAAACTGTACCTATTAAAGTTTTTTTTTT
>NW_007726282.1:877006-877369 GCF_000696425.1 Galeopterus variegatus | reverse complement strand
GATCACTTGTTTTAACCTTTACTCCTCGCGTCTTTAAAGCTTTTTGTAACTGTCTTATGTAAACATCATGACAACTTAATTCTTAATTCTTGTCCCATTATCGGGCGCGCTTACTCACCTTATCCTGACGCGGCAGGTTCCCACGGTGGACGAAGGTTTTACTCTTTTATTTTCAGTGGTCAACCCTCCAATGCGCCGTCTTCCTCACGGTGTCCCCCGTATCCAGTGCCCCACGTTTGGGCGCCAAAAATGTCCTGACCCGCAGGATATTCAACGCAGACCCTGGAGGGGGGAGTGGGAATTGGATGGGACAAGAAATGCGAGAAATGGAGACAAGACAGTATTCTGATCAAGTCTCGTTTA
>NW_007726282.1:833438-876061 GCF_000696425.1 Galeopterus variegatus | reverse complement strand
CTCGTTTATTGGTTTAAAAGTTACAGCTTATATAGAAAAGAAACAAGCATGCTGTAAGAAGTCAGGAATGCAGGGATGCGATAAGATCTTGAGAAGAAACAGAGACAGGATACTTCAAACAAAGCATAGCCCAAGGTCTTTACAACAGAGCAGAGACTCGGAAGAATATGAAAGGTCACTCTTGAGTAAACTTGCACAGCCAGGAACACAGAGTTCCTGGCACAAACAGATTACGAGGCAGCTATCACGTAAGCATGGTCATCTGGCGCAAGCAGGTTGTCACGCAGGCACAGCCACACAAGGAGGGGTGTGGAGCTACAGGCTCCCAACAGGGGGATGGCTTCAACACCTGTGGACTATCGTTTTGAGCATGTGAATCCTCTGCGTGTTGTTGGGCTGCAACCCAGACCTGTTTTCGTACCTCAGGAGAAAGGGTAGTTGTAAGGACCATGAAAATATCATGACAGGTGAGGTCATAGAATTGCGTGAGATATTTAAATTCTCTTAAATAAGTATCAGAGTCAGTTTCGAAAGAGCGAGACATTTTTCAATTTGGGAAAGTAAACATGAACAATATCCTCTGCACCGACAACCTCGCAAAAGGGATACAAGAGGACCAGTGGCTCAGGAGGGGACAGATGGTCGAAAGAGGAGTCCCAAGAGTGGGTATGGGGTGCTGAGGGGGTAGTGGTTGGCACAGGCAAAGGAGTTGGGGGGAGCCGGGAGCATATGGCAGAGGTCGGGTGCGGAGTGATCTGAGGGGTGGAAAGGAGAGTCGGCATCCAGCAGGGGAGGTCAAGCATGAGCAAAGAGGATTTGGGACATAGTACAGGCCTGACAGAGAGAGGAGCAAGACCAAAGATAGAAGAAAGCCTGAACATAGGGAATCTCTCCTGCCTTGCTGCTTCTGTGACAGAAGTTATCAACATCTGTCAGGGTGGCCAGATCAAAGGTGCTGTTTTCTGGCCACTGGGATCTATAGCAAGACCAAAGATAGAAGAAAGCCTGAACATAGGGAATCTCTCCTGCCTTGCTGCTTCTGTGACAGACGTTATCAACATCTGTCAGGGTGGCCAGATCAAAGGTGCTGTTTTCTGGCCACTGGGATCTATTATTTCAGGCCAGATTTGATTGCAATAAAAAAGGAGATGTTTGGATTTTATATCTCCTTGAAAGCCCAGAGGTTGTAGATTGGCCAAGAGGCATCCCAGAGGAGATAGTTGGGGGACGGAGGCTTAGACTGAGAGGATCCCATGCTGAGGGTGAGAAAGAGGAGAAATCCCAGTAGAAAGAGGGCGGGAACAACATAACGCATCCCTGTTGCTGTTCTGCCCCCTCGGACGCAGGGCAGCCACCAGTGTGAGGGCGTCCCCTGTAACTGGGGCAGGAGAAGGGTTTTCTCAGCCAGGCTCCTGGTCTTCCGAGTGAGACTGTGGTCATAGACCGAGAATCGAGAAAAACCCGTACAAGTAGATAGGAAAGACTCCCCTAACTCACCCCAAACGAGGCCGGTGGTGGATGTGTCTGAGGCAGCAGAGCAAAAACGAGTGTCCCAGAGGCACCTGGTTGGGCAGGTCCAAGAAGGGCGGCGACAGCCAATCACCCCGAGAGAGAAAGGGTATTGTCCAGCAACTTTGGCCAAAACCCTTTCCGGGTTTTGGCACCAAAATGAAAGAAAGTGAGCTGAAAAGCCAGGTACCATTCAAGCTTTATTAAAGGAAGGAAAATCTGCCAGGCTGCGCTCAAAATGGCATACAGCAGCAGCTAAATGGAGTCCACAGGCTTATACTGGTTGGTGGGCACCAAAAAACGCAGGCGGAGAGGGGGAGGGGGTGCTGGTGTGTAGAGAAAGGCCCACGATTGGTGCTGTTGTGGTGGGTAGGGCTGACGTAATCAAGATAGGAGGTACCTCTAGGCGGGAGTAGAAGAGATTCTTTGCCTAAGAAAACCATGAGTTAGGGTAAAGACTGGCGGCCATTTTGTGCTCAATATGGCTCCGGTCGCGTCCGGGATGACGCCAGTCGCGTCCAAGATGATGCGGCCGCGTGCAAGATGGCGGCGGCCGCAACAAAGATCCATCAATCTGTAAGGCGGTGCACCTGGGAAAGATTTCGGGCATAAGGCTGAGCTGACAAAGCCAAGAAGTGAGAAGCGGTAAGGTGGAAATTCGGGCCCACCCTCCGCAAACATCGAGAGGAGGGTGCTACTCCCGACTGGTACCTCAGATTTCCACTGCACCCCAGTAACAGCGCGCAGGTCGCCTTGCACTTGCGGGAACCAGCATCCCGCAAATCCTGGGCTCTGCACCTGTCTGGGGGCGGACCCTTCTCTCTTCTGCTTCTGACAGGTGGCCCCGAGCCAGGGGCGTGGCCTCGAGGTGTGGCGCGCGGATCACGGAGGCGCCGAGAGATGCGCGCAGGCCCACCTCTGCTCGCCCCCACCTACCCTGTGATTGGCGAGCTCGGCCCAAGGGGAGGGCCCTGAGGCACAGTGTGCGCGCCGCGGTCGCTTCTTTGCCCGGTGCGACCTCGGGCACCGCCCCCTCGGGTCAGCGCCATGGCGGCCACGCTTTTTCTACGGCAAGGACGAGCCCGGGCGCTGAAGGTAAACGAGGTGCCTGCCCAGGTGGGCCCGGCGGCCGGGAGCCCGCCAGCGACCTCCGGCCCTCCTTGTTGGCCGCTAGCTCCGCTCCCTGGGCCGAGGACGAGGAGGCTGGGCCGGGTGGGCGGCCTTGGAGCCAGGCCCTCTCCCCTCCACCCTCGTCCCCGGGCCGGACCGCTGGCCTGGGGAGCGTCCCGAGTGGGGATGGAAAAGGCCTGTCACACTGCACGTCTTCTGGGGACAGTATCTGCATTTATTTTAGCTGAGAGGAAATGCGGGCGCTTTTAGGGACCCGGTGGGCCCGGTGCCTTCCCGGGCGGCCGTCAGGAAGCCAACTGACAGTACCTGACCCGTGGGAAGGGGAGGGAAGAAAGAAGGACTTTCTTTCTACACGTGTGAAAAGCTAAGGCCATGTCCGTGTTTTAGAACTTAAGACGGCTCTTACTTCAAAAAGCAGTAACTGTTCACTGCAAAATAAAGTACAGATGAGGGGAGAATCCATTGTCAGACAGACCACTGTTTATTCCTTCAAGTATCTAGTTCTGAACAATTTTTTTAGCTTCTGTATGTTAGTATAAGCACGTGCACACTTGCCTATAATCATAAACACTCATACTTGTTCATACTTGTTCGTAGGCGCACCTCTGTTCTGTGTACAGCGTCTAGAACATTGTACTATCTAGCATGCAGCAGGCCTTAAGGACTATCCGCTGAGTTGATTAACACAACCTACATATTATAAAATGGGCTTTTCCCTTTTTTTTTTTTTTTTTTTTTTAGAAATAAACTGAAAAAACTGAGGTTTGGAATTTAAAGAGAACTTTTAAAACGAGAACTAGGGAAGATGTTATTAGGTTTCTTTGGTTTATTTTTAGAAGGCAATTTTTCTCTCACTAGCAATTTTTTTAGGTAGCTTAAAATACAGTCATAATCACAAATTCTAACACTTTTCCCTTGGTTGAAAAAAAATGAAAAAGAAGTTTGCTAAAAATTATTTTCTATTCCAGTATAGGGTAAAAAGAGAAATTTTCTTTCTTTCTTTTTTTTTTTTTTTCTATAAAGATAACTGGTAAGGGGATCTTAACCCTTGACTTGGTGTTGTCAGCACCACGCTCTTCCAAGTGAGCCAACTGGCCATCCCTATATAGGGATCCGAACCCGTGGCCTTGGTGCTATCAGCACCACTCTCCCACGTGAGCCACGGGCGGGCCCCTAAAATGGGCTTTTCACTTATATTGTTAACACTTTTGAAGCAGTTATTAATTACATTATTTTTAATGGCTGAATAGTATTTCTTTACTTTCTAAATATAGGGAAATATTTGCCAAAAGAAACAGTATTTTGTAGGTTTGTAGGTAATTGGAGACTACAAGAAATTAAATTCGGGAGAAAGTCTGGTGGGACTTTCATTAATCCGAATATTAACAGTGATTGTCCTTGAACGGGGGTGTTTTCTTCTTGCAGCTTTTTGGGGGTTTTTTCCTCAAAATTTTTATAATACACATGTGTTATGAAAATTGTAATAACAGTTAGAAATATATGTAGAATAGCTGTGACAGTATTATTCTAAATATTTGTCCATTCTTTTGTCAGACTCTGCTCCTAGCAGCACGGGTGTCTCGAGGACTTGCTTCGACAGTTTCTCTCTCTGCAGAATCAGGGAAGAGGGAAAAGGGACCGAATTCCAAGAAGCAAAGTCCACCAAAAAGTAAGACTAAATGGTAGTCATAAAGGAAAGAATGTGAAGTAAATAGATCAGTCTGCCTTCCAAGCATGAAAAGTTTTACTAGCCACATAGTTTATGGATCTTCATTTTCAGCAGTGTCCAGATTGTAATCAGACATAAAATCTGTAACAGATTTTAGAGTAAACACTTCAGTAATGTAATAGTGTTTGGTTCAACATTTAGCCCTGAAATGGTTCTTTCTGTTTTTTCAAAATGCCAAACTCCAACACAGTTGAGTGATGCAGCGTGCAAAGGCTCTGTGGCATTTCGATGGCCCCAATGAGCATGAGGCCACCAGGAACCCCATCTTACTTTCTTTCTCCTGGTTCTGACCTTTTCAGTCTGACACCGGTCTGTGGTTTCCCAGGCATTGCTTAATCACAGTCCAGTATTGCAGGCATCATTTTATGACCATGGAGAGGGGGTTAAGAGTAGGCACAGTTTTCCAGTGTGACTCACTTTCGTGCTGTGTGGTGTCTGATCTGTTTCCAGCTCTTTATACAGTCATTCTGACTTTTATTACTAGTTTTTAACTTTTTGTCGCTCTCTGAGTACCAGTGTAGCATATCCTTATCGAAGGAAAATGGTAAACGCAACCATATATTTTAAATGCTTCTCTTGTGGGAATAATTTTATTTTCTCTACCCTGCTTGTTATTGATAATCGATTATGATCCAGGCTCATTGCATTTAGTCTTGATTGATGAAACTCTAGTTTACTCTTGAAAGAATATACAGTACATTACAGTCTCTTTGCAAATTTTCATATGGGTTGTAGTATGATAATTGAATTTGGTCTTAATTTTCATCAAAATATCACTTCCATACCAGTTTGAATGTTTGAAAATATTTAGATTCTTTCGTTTTTTCCTCTTTGGCCTGTGCACAGAGCATCAGTAGGTTTTGAAATATTTGTGCTTTGTAGAGAGTGCCAGCACCCAACTGCCTCTCACACTGAGTGGATCTGGGCTGTGGAAACTCACCATCCTGGTGGTGTCTGTGCATCCTGTCAAGACTTGAGGCCTGAATTCCACAAGAACATTATTTAATTCTTTCCCATTCCTGCCTCATTTTAAATCCAGTGTTCAATGCATA
This sequence comes from Galeopterus variegatus, assembly GCF_000696425.1. Taxonomy (NCBI): domain Eukaryota; kingdom Metazoa; phylum Chordata; class Mammalia; order Dermoptera; family Cynocephalidae; genus Galeopterus; species Galeopterus variegatus. The sequence goes on along the minus strand of NW_007726282.1, from coordinate 870,640 downwards.
AAGTTTTTAACATGTGTCTCAAACACAGGACTTTTGTTATTTTTTTAACATAATCACAATACTATTTCACATCTAAAAAATGTTTGCAATAAGAGCATCAGCTAAATTCTGTATTATATCTGGCACGTTTTTGACATTCTTTGAAAGTTTACTCACGAACAGTTAGTTGGATGTCATTACTAATGTTGTTCTATCCTTTGGTGAATTTCAGTCTTGTGTCTGCAATCCTACTTAAGAGATTTATGAATTTGGATTCAATGGATGTTAAGATATGGCAGAGCCAAAGAGCCCCCTTTTTAGAAACATGCTTTTATACATGAGTGGAAGTGGGTGCTTCATCCTGTGACAGTTTGGAGTGCAGTTATGGAGGGGAACACTGAGCTGGGAGTTGGCCCTGGACTCTGCTGGAGCATCTGCTTCTGGCCAAGGTGGTCTCTGCAGTCCTTTGAGTCTTGGTTCCTTCACACTTGAGCAGGATCAGCATGCCAGCCTCATTGGGTTCTGAGACTGATTGGTACACTAATCAGTGTATGTACTTTGTAAATTGCACAGTGCTTTTAGGTGTGAAGATTGTGGTTTCTTGAATCCAGTCACCGGACTGAATTTTGCAACAATCAGTAATAAAATGACTGAGTAATTCCTGTGTAGCTTTTTTTAAAGAGTATGCCACGAAGCCAAAGTTAATTATCCATTTCAAGTCCTTATTTCAGTTTTAAAAGTGAGAAATCTCTGGAAATAGAGATTTGATGTATTTAATTATGACAAACAGTGCCAAGCACTGTTCTGAGCACATTACATACATGACGTCATCTGGCCCTCAAGCAACCTTATCAGTAGATAGTACTACTGCCCCGTGGTATAGATGAGGATTTGGGGGTATGGAGAGACTCAGGAGCTGCCCAGGGTCACACAGGTGTTGGTGGGGTCTGGATTTGAACCCAGGCATTGTGGCTCCCCAGTCCATACTTTAATCACTGTGCTGTCCTGCCTTTGAAAAATCTCTATTCTCATGTGCTTGTTTAAACAAAAAAAAAAGTTTTAATTCATGTAACATTTGAGTGACGTTGTTCTTCATGTTATGTTTAAATGCACCTTTGTCTCTGAATGCGCTTTGTTTCTGGAATAAGTTTTGTGATCTATTGACAAGATAATGGAAATACTTTAAGGTTGCCAGTCCGTTTCAAATGCAGTAGTCATTTTTGCTTTTGATAGGGGAACCGCTAAAAACTTGAAGGTCATGCCCTCATTTTTCAACCAAGCAGAAAAGAGATTCAGGAAATTTAACTTCTATTTTGAGAGGAAATAGGGAAGCAATAAGGCAAACTCCTGCCTGCACTATTTCTAGTGTTTGTAGACCTTCACTTTACATAGGCTGCTGTGGTCTCAGAGATCAGAAATAGTCCCTGAAAGTCCCCATCTTATGCTGTGAGATAGGCCTACATGGCTAGTCTTATTTAGGTAGCTTTGGGTTTTATTATACTTGTCTTTCAAGGACATCCACTAGCAAAACGAAAACATTGTCAGTATATTGTCATCCTGCCTCTAGACGTAAGACATTTAATGAAAAGAAACAAAGCCATACTTGCATTCAGAGTGAGAGCCATTTTTCCTTTTTATCATAGTGTTATCTTCCCAGTGACACTGTTGCTGTACTGTTGAATGCAGACCTGAGGTGGATCCTGGGACTTTGGTAAAGCAGTTTCTGGTGGCAGCTACAGGTCATCATGGCACGCATCCTTCTGAGTCCCGGAGAGGAGACGGCCTGTGCTGCAGTGGGGCAGAAATGGCTCTCAATGAAAAGCAGCATGTGTTACTGTCATCTGTTAGCATTTCCATGGGAGTCTTCTAGCCACTAGCATGAACACTAGAAACTGTAAAGTTCCTGTTTCACACAATGGATGAACATTTTCATTTCAAACAAAATTTCTAAGTTACATTGTTGTTAATCCCATTTGAAATTTTCTTTCCATTTTCAGTAGGTAATAAATCAACCTATAATGCAGTTTAATAACTTTTTTACAATTAAAACATCTCCACAACAAATTTTGGAAGATTTAGTCATTATAGTTTTTCTATTCAAAGCAGCCTGAGATAAGCCTTATTTTAAGTAATTTTTCATACTTGGAAAACTCATGCTCAAAATAAAGGTGGATTAATGGTGCAGGTGAGTGGGCTAGAAGCATGTCTTACACATTGCTTTTGGGGATTACTATTTGCCACGATGCTGGAGCGCTGTGTGAACCCTGCTTCAATTCAGCACCTGCTCTGGGCAGTCCCAGAGCAGATACCAGGCCAGCGCAGAGCCACAGACTCAGACAGATGTGGGGGTGGTTTAAACAGTCGCCCACTGCTCTAACTCTTCAGTCATTTACTTTTATGATGTCTGTCAACCTTTCTTGTCCCTTTTCTGATTATTGGTTATTCCTCAGCTTTCTTTAATCATTTTCTATCAGTCTGTTAGACACAGGTTCCTGAGCTCAGAAAACAATTAAAAACCTGTTTGGAGAATGTTAAAGTAGAATGGTTAAGAGAACATTTTTCCACTTTAGAGAAGTAGGATCAATATTTTTTTTTAATATAAAGTAGACTCCCAGACTTCAAGACTCTGGATTTAGAGTCTGTTCATCTGTAATATTTCTCAAAAGTTTTGCTTTAGTTTTGAAAAGTAATTTAATACAAAAACTTGTCCTATATCTTTCTTCTAACCTGTAGGGTTGGAAAGATTATCACCTGAGAAAATTGAATGAAATTAGCTCTATCAATATGTTATTTGATTTTTTTTTCATAATTGACTACAAAATGAGAATTTTATATTAGCATTCTATTTTTTTCTTACAATTTAAAATCTGCTGTTTCCAATCATAAGTATGATCATTGCATCTAATTATTTTGGACTTTTCTGGTATTGCAATAATACTACTTTTGTTTTCTTGGCTAAAGAAATCCCCAATGACTTGTGTGATTTTGAAGGACTTTTCTTCCTTTTTAGGGCAACTTTACTTGAGCTGCATTATCCCTTCCCACCTTCCCCCCACTTTTAAACAATGTACATGCATAACCCAAACCAGGCTCTTGTCTATATTTTTGCCTTGCTGTTTTGTTCAGAAAGTTCTAGTTCTGAAATTTTTAATATTTGAGAAGCACCAGGTTTTTAGAGATTCAAGAAATTATACATTTGTAAAACTTCAATAATCATCTGAAAATATCTTTTTTACAATTTAACTATCTTAAATTTGGGTGATAGTTTAAAAAATAATTGTCATCAGAGAAGCCATCATTACAAAAAATGGAGACAAGTTTGTTACTCCTTTATGTAAAAATCCCCATTTAAAAAATTGTCCGCTGTGAAAAAAAGTATCTTCGTTCTTTCTGTTCCCTTGCTCATGGGGCTTGGCTTTCAGCAAAAAATGGAGACAAGTTTGTTACTCCTTTATGTAAAAATCCCCGTTTAAAAAATTTTCCGCTGTGAAAAAAAGTATCTTCGTTCTTTCTGTTCCCTTGCTCATGGGGCTTGGCTTTCACTTCCCTTTCACTCATGGGGTTTCTGTGCAGCCTGTCTTAGGATGATTACACTGAAGATGTTATAAATAATGAGTTGACATATAACAAAATGTCTATGACTTTGTTTATGTTTTATTAAATTTTAAAAATAATATTCCTTTTTATGCCATTTCCTAGATGTAGTGGAACCAAAGGAGAGGGGCAAGCTACTAGCCACCCAAACAGCAGCTGAATTGTCTAAAAGCTTATCTTCACCCAGTTCTTATCCATCAGTTGTGAATAAAGGCGGGATGGTAGCTAGCCCTAGGCCCGATGACAGCATGGTGTTCACAAATGAAGGGCTCCCGAAATTTTTGTCAAGAAAGACTTTGGTAGAGTTTCCTCAAAAAGTTTCATCTCCGTTGGGAAAACAGGGTTCTGATTCAGAAGCTCATCGGGAGGGCCAGGAAGTGAGGGATGATTCATCTTCATCTTCATCCAGCTCCTCTGACTCAGAGTCTGACGAGGAGGGTGACATCCCAGAAGCTGATCCTCGAGTGGTGAGCAAAGGCAAAGGAGGGTTTCCAAAACCAGACGCCTCCCGGTACTCTGAAAAGCAAGCCCCCCAAGTTGTGAAGTCAGCCAAAGAGAAAACCTGGCTGCAGAAGCCAGATATGGACCTCGCCTATCCAGAGAATCACCATCAGCCAAAGAAGAAAGGAACCACCATAAAGACATTAGGGGACAGAAAAGATGCTACACCAAAAACCACAATACCTAAATCACAAATAGATGAGTGCTTGAAGCAAAATGTAAAGGAAAAACGATTGCAGAAAATACTTAGATCAGAGGAAATAGATGAAGAAAGACAAAGGCCGTTTGAAGTGAAAGGAATCTTACCCAACCACACGAAACCAGGATTGTCTGCCCAGCAGAGTGGCAGCCCAGTCCCCACACTGTTGGCAGAAGAAGCCAGAGCAGGAGGGCAGCCGCAAGCCACTCCTCCTGGGGCTGGAGAAGGACAGCTGGGAAAACAAGTGCCAGAGCCTAACTGGAAGGTGGCTTCTCCTCTGTTCCAAAAAGAAAACCTGGGGAAGCAGGTAGTAGAAGGACACTTGAAAGCTACAGAAGAGATCTTGGAAGATCAGGTACCAGTAAGAAATTTGGAGACGGTTCCTGTTGAGAATGAAGACGTTTTCAATGAGAAGACAGCAGTTCTAAGGCTTGAGGAAAAGGGTGAAAGAGGAGAAGACTCAGCTACTCACATGGAAGACCCAGACTGCACACAGGGTATACCTCGACTTGTGGCTCAGAACCTTTCTTGTCACTTAGGGATGTTTAGACTCTAAAGATCTATTTTAAATTTCTATATGATTATAAAGAAGTATTGCAATTAATCAGATACCATAATAGATATATGTCCCATAACATTGTCTCAGCTAAGCAGAAAAGTGTATCTTAAGTAATGATAATATACACCTTTATGTACAAAATCCCTAAAATACTTTAAATTTGTTTTAAAATGAAGGAGTATGCTCTTGGCATTCTTGACTATTTCTTAACCATTATAATTTTTGAAAATTGACATTTTAACATCATCACCCTTAACTTTTCAGGGTGTCCAAGTGTTCATTTCATAAACTTGCAGAGCATCTGACTGAGTGAGAAAGAGGAGTCTCCTGTTTAACTTGCATAGGTGAAGAGCAGTAGTTAAACTTGGTATGATGTCTTCAGGTGAATTAACTAGATGATTGCTTTCAGCATCCTTTGCATAATGGGAAATTCACATTTTAGGAATTAAAGCAGTGAGTGTCATACAAAGACACCTTGGACTGTATGAGTATTTTCACTGGATATTTCCTTCTCTGATTTACCTGAAAAACACAATGGGCTCTATACAGAATTTTTAGCCGGCCAGTTAGCTCAGTTGTTTAGAGCATGGTTCTGATAACACCAAGGTCCAGGGTTCGATCCCTGTACTGGCCAGCAGAAAAAAAAAAAAAGTTATGAAGAGCTTTTTAAGAAAAACTTTTCTATTATGTTACCATTTTCTCGAGCATTAAACTTTATAAAATGTAATATGCTTCAGGTGGGTCATGGTGAAACATTAAAAGGAGGTCTTCAATCTTGGAATCTGTGGCCCTTCAAGACTTCTTTAAAATGCATTATTGCTAACAAATCCAACTCTTTCCTGTGTCTGTTCTTTATTCTTTTTAAAGCCTCTCCTTGCCTGATTTGTGTTCCCTGGTATGTGATTGTTACTGGTTGCATTGTGTTGACAGGATTTACACGTTTTCTTCCCTTTCCATTTGCTCCCTCTTTCATTAATATGCAGAGTGCCAGTGTTTGCCAGGCTTCTCAAGACCTCAAGAACTGTTTTCATTTCCTGATGCTGCCATTTTCAGTCATTCTGCTCTGAAATGGAGAGGAATATCAAAACTGTGCGATAAAAACGTAGATAATTTGGGGTTTTCAGATTGTAAACCCTCTTGAAAAAACTTGCTTCTAATATTTCACAGATGTGTTGTTTTTCAAATATTCTCTTTGCCCTTCGAAGGCTGAAGAAGACACCCAAGAGCACAGCCCACATTGTGGGGTGATGTCTGCAGAGGGCAGACTGAGTCTCACTGAGTAGTCTCTGCCCCAAGTACTGGGCTCCTTGCCTTCCAGGTGGAGTGGTGGTTAGGAGTTTTATAGCCCCTTCAGTTATCACCTTCCTTGTATGAACTATAATAATCCATTCCACTGTGAAGGTGTACCTCCTCCACCTCGAAGATACTCAGCTTGTTGAGATTGGAAAGATGTCAGCTCTTTTAAAAAGCCATTGTTTTTGTCTAACACAACTAAAAAATGAAAAACAGAGCTTTTGGCATTAATTGAAATAGGGAAAAAATGTATTTAAGTTATTTTTTGTACAGTGTGAGTAGAAGTTGAGATAGCCCTAATGACCTGATTTCCAGAAATTTAGTTAGAATCTTACCCCAAACCTTAGCCCACCATCCCACTCAAGCTTTGTTCTGCCCTTAATGCTGTGTTGCCTGTCATGCTGCAGGAGAGCGATGTTTTCTTTGTGACAGCCCCATGCTTGTAGTTTTAAGATTACCACATGTTTAGATGTGTGAATTTTAATTTTTTTTCATTCAGAGAACTAAAGCTGAATTAGTATTTTTAGTCTGTGAATCTAAAGTATACTGACAATTTTTTCAAAAAATGTTAAAATGCACATCTCATTTCTAGTTCCCTTTAACTGTATTATTATTATAACAGTCAGATTTTATCTAATTTTCTTATATTCAGAGACTAAGGCTCACTTAGTTTCTGCTTTTGAAAATTTTCTTCTATAAATGGTTTATTTCTATTATAGACAGAATTCTAATAGAGGGAATTTCTTTTCGTGCATCTTTAGCAACCTCAAAGTCCCTCTATAATTGTTCTAGGCATTTTCAATCTTCTGAGAAATCCAGAGCCTTATGCAGAGTAACATATTAAAACCCATTGTAATAATGCCTTAATTTCTTAAACTGTTAAGTCTGTGTGTTTTAAAATAAATGTTCACTGAATACCTTTATTTTGCTTTTGAAAACACTTTGGCTTTCGTGGGCTTTTCTGATTAGACACTGTATTCATCACAGGCAGGATTTATGAAGAAAGCTCAGTAGAAAAGTGTGAGCAAAGTTGTTCACAATATCTTTCCTCCTCGGTGTTCTCATGGGCTTCATGTTTCCTCCACAGAGGCCGCACCAACCCTGGCACCTGCCGAGCCGTCTGACACCACCACCTACAAGAATCTCCAGCACCATGACTACACCATGTTCACCTTCTTAGACCTAAACCTGGACCTCTCAAAATTCAGGTTGCCTCAGCCCTCTACAGGACGAGAGTCACCTCGACACTGAGAGCTCTCAGTTGAAAGATTAACCTTGCATAGTCTTCGCTGCATTCTTGCCTGAAAACAATAAAATTCGCTCAAGAGTTACAAAGCCCAACATGTATGATTGGTTTCCTTTTACACGTTTTACAGTAAACAGTGAATTAGCAACACTAATGCTGATTATTTATTCAGCATATACTTAGGAATATCTACTATGTGTAAGGATTATTTCTTTTAATTATGGTGGCTAACTGGACAAATTCATAAAATTAGGGAATTTTAAGTGCTTTCAAGCAGTGTGATTCTATGCTGAACCTAGCAATTTAGTGTTAAACCGATTAGCAGCTAGTTTTTGGTAAAAGTGATAGTGACTTCTAATTCTATAGGCCTAGTTTCAGATAAATTAGAAATAGAGATTTCCTAATTTTACTGCATTGCAAAGAAATTATAGTATTAAGTTACAGCACTTTATTAACAGAGAAGGAACGGAATCATCTTGTTCACCTCTGTTAGGTATTTGTTGTGAATGTGGGAAGTTTTCAGTGGTGAAATGAGGAGAGGTGGAAGTTTTGCAGGGTCCAGCGGCAGCTTTGCCTAACAATAGCCACCGGCAGACTGTGAGCTAATTTAGCTATTCAGGGTTTCTGAGTTAGTGGAGTGACCTTCCATCGCTTATGATAACTTCTCTCACACCTTTAGGTGGTGAGCGGCCTAGGTGGCTCCTGCCCATCATGTGGTGCCTGTGCACCAGGTGCCCAGTGGGGAGGGCCACCATTCTGACCTGGAGACACTGGCAGGTGTGGACGAGGTAGCTGCTCTCCATGGGCGCTCCTGGAGACAGCATCTGCACATGGGGGACGTTTGCTCACACTTGCTTCGTGTCCTCACACTTCTTTGCACGGGCTTGTTCACATCCCTGCACTTGTGTGTTTTACCTCACTTGAATTCTGGTCTTGGCCTCTAGTCACCTTACTGCACACTCAATAGCATGTTTGTAACTTAGGGCTCACATTTCTGTACTCCCACATTTCTTAAAGTTAGTCCGAGAAAATACCAAAATTGAAAGCTAGTATTTGTGATCATCTGCCTCAGATTTTGTTACCACCCAAGAGGCTTAGCAACTCAGCAAGATTTTTCTAGCTACACTTTTTATCATAAAAGTAATAAAACCACATCAAGATGAAAGAAAAGGAAAAACATTAAAATTAACTAGAATCCACTACACTAACCCAGCCATTATTAACGTTTTACATGTTTCCCCAGTGATGGTGGTTTTAGTTAGGTGTAACCATTTAATGTACATACAGTTTTCTGTACTATTTGGATTTGTTTGTTTTTTCATTGAATAGCTCACTTCTCAAGTGGGGGTCCATGGAACCCCTGTGATGTGGGGTGATGCATTGGGGGATGTGAAGCCACATATCCTGGACTGTTATTGCCCCAGTCGAAATTCTTTTTATATTAAAATGAGTATGAATATATTTTAATTTGCATGTGTTTTTAAGAGAAAACATGAGACTTGAATAAAGATTTTCCCTTGGAACTGGTCCCATTGGGCTAGCCTTTCATTCTCCCTGGGAGTTTGGTTGACGCTCCTCTGCTTGTTGAAAAGGCTTAAAAACAATGATAGCCATCACCAGGCACGGTTCTGCGTTTTATAACCATTGTTGCTAATGACTCCTTGATGCTCCATCTGGTGGCAATATGATGGTTATCCAAGAGTCTATTTTGGAGGTCTATGTATTTCCCATGTTTTCCTTTAAAGAGTGCTGCCAGAAACATCTGTGTGAATATAACTCATTTTGTATTTTGTACTATTTCCTTAAGATGAATTTCTGGAAACCAATCCGATGAATCACAAGAGTATGAGCATTAGTATTGCTTTCATTTCTGCTAGATTTTTAAACCAGTGTCATTGATAATGAGTTAAAAGGTAATTATTTTACCTCCTTTTATACCTTTCCTGTCACCTGAACCTTGGCATTTTTCTAGACATTTGCTCTCCTACCCCTGGGCAGATGCCCTGGGCTGGAGGGAGTTGTAAGTCAGACCCACCCAAGTGTGTGCTGGCAGCTGGCTGCTGACTGACAAGCAGCAGATGATTGGCAACTTTTCTGATTCTGTTTCCAAGTCTGTGCTTTGTGTTTTAATGTGTATATCCTGCCAGTCTCTCAACTACATTCAAATCCCAGGGAGGTGCTCCCTGGATCACAACCACCACCCAGCGGTATCTGACCATGGCCCATACCTTGCACACAGGATGCAATCAAAGGTTGTAAAATGAGGTCAACACCACAGAATGTACAGCATCCTACAGGGAAGATGTGTGAGATACAAGTTATATAAGATTGATTTGTTCTATTAAAACAAAGGTGGCAAACTTTTTCTGTAAAAGGCTGGGTAGTTAATTTTTAGGCTTTGCCAGCCACATCCAGTTGGTCTCTGTTGGATTTTTTTTTAATACGCTTTAAAAATGTGAAAACCATTTATAGCTTTCAAAAAGGGTCTGTAAGCAGGGTTTGTGGAGCCATAGCTTGTTGACCCTGTTAAAGAGGTTGCCATAGATAGTTTTAACTGAATAAAAGAGCTGGCCAGAGACGAGATTAAAATGTTTTAGGTGCTCAGCTGCCCTGGTTCTACTGTCTTCTCTCCCTGACCCTCCTCCCCCCACCTCCTTTGCCTTTATTCTACAGGGGATCTGAAACACTAGGATATAAAAAATTAACAACTACAGCAGTGTTCCTTCTACAGGCCTGTAAGGAACATGGTTTTAATGCCTACTATATGCTAAGCACTATGCGTAGACCACAGGTTGAATATGCTGAAGACAGCCTGTCTCCTCCAAGTTGATAGCCCAGGAAGGGAGGCATATGGAAAGCAATCCCAGGTGACATGCCATTCACTATAGTAACAAGTGACAAGAGAGGGGAAGAGACGAAGATGGGTATTTATCAGGAAGTCACAATCCCTGGGCATCGCTGGAGGCCATGGTCTGAGAGGGGATCAGGCTGGGCCAAACCATGAGGGTAGGACTCTAGCCTTTGGGAGAACTTAGCTACCATGTTTATAAAAAAACAAGCTGTAATTTCTTAGAAACACTCTGGCAAGACAGAAAAATGGTGGGGGATAGAGATGAAAGAATGGAAAATGCTGATCATTGCTGAAGCTCGTGATGGGCACATGGGAGTTCATGATTCTGTTCTCTCTACTATTTATTTGAAAACTTTCATAATAAAAACAAGTTTAAAAATCCTACTAGTAATAGGGAGAATGGAAGAGGAAAGGAAGGAGCTGAGGCAGAGAGAGGAACGGGACACTGCAGTTCCAGGCAAGGAGCGGTGAGGGCCCTGTGCACTCAGGCATGGCCCGCGACTGGCGACCAGTGGCCAGTGGCCAGGGAGACACTAAACTGCCATCATGCAAGGCCAGGCCAGTTTACAGCCTTTCCAAATGTTTATGAACACGCATACCCTTGCCAACAGTAGGCAGCATCAGTCTCATATGTGTTGGTCTGATAAATAACTTTTATCCCAGTGTTAGTGTGAATGAGTATATTTTCTTCAGCCTTAGAGGCATAAAAAGCAAGTTGTTTTGATAATAATCATGTGTCTGTTTTATATGTTCTTTCAATTATTTGATATAATTCCTCCTTCATTTTGAGCAAATGTTCCTGAATCTCTGTATGTATTTATCTCTAAATATGTTTTCTTCTTTATTTATTTTTCATTTGTTTGAATATTTAACCTTCGGTAATATCATTTTTGTCTATCCTTCATATATACCACCTTCTAGCTGCCCTTATTCAGAAGATGTATCGCCTGTGAGCCCTATGTGGGAGGAAAACCTGACAATGAAATCCAGCCAACCAGAAGATGAATTAACATTAAAAACTCAAAAATGGAAGGGCTATAGTAAAAGAGCTGCACTCTAGAATGAATTTATGTATAGAATTAGACCAAACAACTAGGGGAATTATGGTTTCAAGACAAAATGAAACTGTTATAAACACTAATAAAGTAAAAATAATGTAAACCGAAGAATCTGGAGGAGGGAAAGGTCGTTGAGAGGCAGCCTGAGAGAGTTGCTCAGCTGGCTCAACTTTCAATTTTTAGACTTTACAATGGTGAGAAAAGTGATACACATTCAGTAGAAACCATACTTTGAATTTTGACCTTTTCCTGGGATAGCGATAGTCTCTCATGATGCTGGGTGGCAGCAGTGAGCCGCAGCTCCCAGTCGGCCACACAGTCACGAGGGTGAACAAGTGGTAGGTACTCTACAGTCCACTGTGTTGCCAGATGATGTTGCCCGAGTGTTGGCTAATGTAAGTGCTCTGAGCACGTTTAAGGTAGGCTAGGCTAAGCTATGGCGTTTGGTAGGTTAAGTATATTAAATGCATTTTTGATTTACAATATTTTCAACTTACGATGGGTTTATTGGGACATAAACCCATGGAATTAAAAGATAAAAATATAAACTTTATTTCTTAACAGAAGCTCTATCAAGCTCAAGACACTTTTGTAAGTGATGATACCAGCCATTTACTCCATCCCTAAAGAACTGAAGGTCCTAAGAATTTAACCATGTCAATGCAGTCTTTTTTTTTCATTCAAGACTATGAGGTGGATGCCTAATGATTTCCCATTGAAACTCACAAAACTACCCTTGTTTAATGAGAGGAATGAGCAGGGGCATAGTCGTGGTGGAGAAAGATTCTCTGGTGAAGCTTTCCCTGGCAGTTTTCTGCTAAAGCTTTGACTAGCTTTCTCAAAACACTCTCATAAGAAGATGTTATTGTTCTCTAGCCCTCCAGAGAGCCAACAAGCAAAAACGCCTCGCGCATCCCAAAAAACAATTGCCATGACCTTTGCTCTTGACCAGATTTCTTTTGCTTTGACTGGACCACTTCCACCTCTTGGTAGCCACGGCTTTGATTGTACTTTGTCTTCAGGATCATACTGGTAAAACCATGTTTCATTCCCTGTTACAATTCTTCAAAGAATTGCTTTAGGATCTTGATCCCACTTGTTTAAAATTCCCATTGAAAGCTCTGCTCTTGTCTGCAGCTGATCTGGGTGTAACAGTTTTGGCATCCATCAAGCAGAAAGTTTGCTCAACTGTAACTCTTCTGTCATAATTGTGTAAGCTGGACCAATTGAGGCATCTTTGGTATTGGCTATTGTTTCTGCTGTTGATTGTTGGTCCTCTTCAATTAGGGCATGAACAAGATTAATTTTTTCCTCTCAAATTGATGTGGCTTGTCTGCTGCTTTGGGCTTCACCTTTAACATCGTCTCGTCCCTTCATGAGTTATCCATTTGCAAACTGCTGATTTCTTTGGGATATTATCCCCATAAACTTTTTGAAAGCATTAATGATTTCACCATTCTTCCACCCCAAGCTTCACCATAAATTTGATGTTTGTTGTTGCTTAAACTGAAGCAGAATTCATGTTGCTGTGATAGGTGTGATAGGGGCTTTTTTTTGAAACTGACATCTGATCCTTCTTAGTGCCTCAAACTAGATCCTGTTCATACATGTTATAACAAGTTAGTGTGCATTTATTTTGGTGCAAAATTATTTTGAAATCCATGCATAATTTTTTCATAATACACATGTTCTATGAACTTTTTGAAGAACCTTCATATACCATATTTTCTTTATCCATGCACCCATTGATGGTCACTTAGGTTGATTCCATATCTTGGCTAGTGTGAATCCTGCTGCAATGAACATGTGAGTGCAGATATCTCTTCAACATATTGATTTCATTTCCTTTGGAGATATACCCAGTAGTGGGATCACTGGATCATATGATAGTTCTGTTTTTAATTTTAGTAGGAAACTCCAAAGTGTTTTCTAGAATGGCTGTACTAATTTACATTCTCACCAACAGTGTACAAGGGTACACCTTTTCACCACCTCTTCACCAACACTTGTTGTCTTTCGGTTTATTGATAATAGCCACTTCAACAGGTATGAGGTGATATCTTGCTGTGGTTTTGATTTGCATTTCCCTGATGATTATCAATGTTTAGAATTTTTTCATATAATTGTTGATGATTTGTATATCTTTTGAGAAATGTCTATTCAGGTTATCCTTTTTTCTTTTTTTTTTAAAGGTGACCCCCAGTATGGGATCTTAACCCTTGACTTGGTGTTGTCAGCACCATGCTCTCCAAAGTGAGCTAACTGGCTATCCCTATATAGGGATCCGAACCCTTGGCCTTGGTGTTATCAGCACCACACACTCTCCCAAGTGAGCCACGGGCTGGCCCTAGGTTATCCATTTTTTAATCCATTTGTTTTCTTGTTATTGAATTGCTTATGCATTTTGGGTATTAGCCCCTTATCAAATATTTTCTCCTATTCCCTAGGTTGTCTCTTCACTATGTTAATGGTTTCCTTCGCTGTACAGAAGCTCTTTAGTTTGAAGCAATCCCATTTGTCTATTTTTCTTTTGATGCCTGTATTTTGGGGTTAAGAAAAATTATTGCCCAGGCCAATGTCATGGAGCTTTTCCTTATGTTTTCTAGTAATATTACAGTTTCAGGTTTTACATTTAAGGCTTTAACACATTTTGAGTAGATTTTTGTAAATGGTGTGAGGGTCTAATTTCATTCTTCTGTGGGTGGATATCCAGTTTCCCCAACATCATTTAGTGAAGAGACTGTTTTTCCCCATTGTGTGTTCTCAGAAGCTTTGTCAAAAATCAACTGACAATAAATGCATGGATTTATTTCTGGGCTCTCTTTGGTAATATATTCAAAGTATACTACAAAGCTATAGTAATCAAAACAGAATGGTACTGGCATAAAAATACACATAGACCAATGGAACAGAATACAGAGCCCACAAATAATGCTTTTCACTTTAAAAAGTGTTGAGTGAGTTCTTTTATGTATGATAGTATATTCTTGAACAGAAAATCCAGGGCTTTCTATAGACAACAATATTTGATCTTATTAAAAACCTAATTTTTCTTAAAGCTTCAAGTTTACGAATATTATTAATCTATATAAGATTATTTTTTTGTTTGTTTGTTTTTGTTTTTTTGCTTTTTGGGGTTTTTTTTGTCCTTTTTGAGACCGGCCACACCACGCTCAGTCAGTGAGCGCTGTGAGCACACCGGTCATCCCTATATAGGATCCAAACCTGCGGCGGGAGCGCTGCTGCGCTCCCAGTGCCGCACTCTCCCGAGTGCACCACAGGCTCAGCCCAAAATATAGTAAGATTTTAACACATACTTTGAACTTAAAAAGTAAAATTTTATTGGACATGTATTTCTTAATGAGGTGGATTACTCTTTACTCTTTTTTCAATTAGTTTATATATATACATATATAAATATAAGTATATTATATATTATAATATATAATTATAAATATATATAAACAAATATATAAATATATATAAACAAATATATAAATATATATAAACAAATATATATATATATATATATATATATATATATTTTGGGGGGGCAGCTGGCCAGTAAGGGGATTTCTTCAATCAGTGTATATATACATAAATGAGGCTTAAGGCTACAATAGGTTCAATGAAAATTAATGGCAAGAGAAAAGAAGGTATAGGCCACTATCAGGGATGGATTCAGGTCTTGTGGGGCCTGAAGCTGATAGAATTTAGAAACTGTCTGTAAAAAAAAATATATATGGAATTATGAATTCAAAATTAGGTATGAAAGTGAATATTATCTAAATGAGAAAATAATTTACAAATTTTAAAAGCTGATAGATACCATAAAAAACAGAAAACCCAGAAAAATAGCATTTTTATTCATTAATGGTCTGACATGGTTCTTTGTGTTTCAGGCAGTTAATAAAAATAACTTTTCTCTGCATACTTTTTGATTGCGCCTTCACATGACAATTTCATAGTTCTATTTTGCTAGAACGTAAAGATAATTCAGTCTTTTGTCCTGCATTTTTTCTTTTGGAGAGTTTGGATACATAGAAAATTACTTCACAAGCAGATGTCCTTGCTGTGTGTAATACAGCTTTAAACACAGGAATTCTGATAAATTATGTTTCGCATGAATCCCATCAAAATAGAAAAAGTAAGGCTATATTTAATTGCATTATGGAGTATTTCCTGACAGGAGAGAAATTCTACTTGTCCAGTTGTGGCTGGGGACCAAATCCTGTGTGTACAGTTTTTCATGACTTGAAGCAGTTTTCCACTGACTAGCTTCTGGCCCTGTGCATTTCAAAATTTGCTTGTCCTCCTCCTCCACCTACGTCGTGTACCATGCATTGCAGGACATGGTCATATCATGTTCATATTCATGTCACAGTATACCCTGTGCTTATCACCTTCACATCAGGGTGCTGGGGCACAGGGGGGTCAGCTCAGTGAGAAGTAGAACACTCCCACACCAGACAGCCATCAGCAGCTTAGCCACACAGGGAAGTAAGTGTCAGCCACAGATACATCCCACTGGACCCAAAGGAAGTGTACACTTGCTGTGGTCTGAATGTTTGTGTCCCCCCCCCAAAATTCATATTTTGAAATCCTGACTCCAGAGGTGATGGTATTAGTAAGAGGTTGGGGCCTTTAGGAGGTGATTGAGTCATGAGGGTCTTTTTAAGAAAGGCCCCAGAGAGCTGCCTTGCCCATTCTACTGTCTGAGGACACAGTGAGAAGGCACCATCTGTGAACCAGGGTTATGTAGCTTTGAAATGATTCCAAACACATGGTTTGCTACATGAGAGACACATGCTTTGCTGTGACAAGAGCTTGGCATAAACTCTCCCATCCTCTGGAGAATGTAACATCAACCTTATCAAACCCCATGTGGGATCTATGACCCTCTCCAAAACACATAGAAACCTGGGAGTTTGATGGACACTTTGAGAGCCCAGGCTACTGCAGGCTGCACCCTGTTGGCTTTTGAGCTGATCCTGAAAGATTTGTCCACCAATACAAGCCCTCTAGTGTGGAGGGACCTGCATGTCCTCGAGGGTCTCTGCTGTGTTGGTCATGCCAGTCTCTCTGAGACCCTCTCATAGAAAGGCACGTCTCAAGCTTCATTCAGACTCCACCTTCCACAGAGGCCTGCCCCCATCCTGACTGAGGAGCCAGACTTTAGTAATGTCAGCACTCACTCACCATGTGGGTAATACATCTGCCGAGTATATTCCCTGTGAGATTTTTCTTAGGTTCACAATGCTTAATGCCTCTTCAAGCACTGTGAACCTAAGAAAAATTCTCTTTGTATGGCAATTAACCACAAGATTTGTGAAATCATCCTTTGGTTATTCCCATACAAAATAGCCAGAAAGCAGACCTCACCAGACACCAAATCTGCCAGCAGATTGATCTTGGACTTCCCAGCCTCCAGAACTGTGAGAAATAAATTTCTGTTGTTTATAGCTCCCCAGTTAGTAGTATTTTGTTACAGCAGCTCAGACAACCCCAACTCAACTTTCTCTTGGCCAGGTCCCACCATGCCCACTGACACTCTGATACCAGACAGAGGGGAATGTGACTGAGGAAGTTGGAGTGGAAACATCCATTCCAATTGTTTGTGGTTAAAGTATCTTAGTTTGCAGATTTGGCAATAGTATGTGGCCATGTAAAGCCATTGCTGGGCCCCACCCCACCCCCATTAGCTACATGGGAAATCCACCTCCACATTAGTGCACTAACAATGGTCAAGTGCATTGTTTACACTAAAAGCCAGAGCACTTCTCTGTTAAGTTTATCTAAATCTAATCTGCATATGTAGGGTAAGTGAGTGACACGTTTGATGCATGACAGCAAGGAAAATGGCCCCAACTAAAAGGATGTGTATGGATTTATCTTTTGGCAAAAATCAATGAATGTGTTTTCCCTGTGAGCCTAAAGAAAACACAAAACATTCATTATCTCTAATATCTGTTTCTTTTACTTGAAGATATCACATTGATCCATTGGAAATGAATATACACACTTTTTCCTGTCTCTTTGAAATCATGCAAAATATGCAGCTGAGACCCAGTTAGCGAGAGCACTCACCAAGCCCATCCTCATGGGAAAAATGCAGAGGACAGCCCTTGGCTGGTGCTCCCAGAGTGCTTTTTGCAGATGCTGAGTAGGTGAGGTCTTGGATTTGTCAAAAGTTTTATCCTGGATGAACCGAGGCACTGTGCCCTTCAGTGCTTCTGACTAGTTCTCTCTGCTAGGAGATGGAAGAGGCATGGTCACAATCAGCCACCATCCTCATCCCTACAGCACGCACACCTGAATACACAACATGCCAGCACAGGGCAAAATATCCCATGCCTAACACCACATTTTGTTCTTAACAGAAATATATATGAGGGTGTTGCTTTGCCTTCCACGGATTTGTCACCCCCTTTCCCCTGAGTAATGGAGCAGCAAAAGATTACTCAAAGCCCATCTTTAACCAAAAGCGGTTAATCTCCCAGAACCCTCAAAAGAGAGGCATTCCTTCCATTTTGGAAATTAACCAAGAATTGGGATTCTCTCCCCTCATTTATTCTCCAGACCAGGAAGTTACAGGAAGAGAACATAGGTGGGGTTTTTGCTAAGTATAGTTTAACAAGTTTTTTTTTTTTTTCCTTTTTGTCTTTTTTCGTGACCGGTAACGGGATCGCAACCCTCGGTGTCGCACCCGTACCGCGACTGGCAATGGGATCGCAACCCTCGGTGTCGCGCCCGCACCGCACTCAACCAGTGAGCAGACCGGTCTCTATATGGGATCCGAACCCTCAGTGGGAGCCCCGCCGCACTCCCAAGCGCCGCACTCTACCGAGTGCGCCACCGGGCTGGCCCCTAGTTTAACAAGTTTAACAATAGAAGCTGGTCACATTCAGTGAAACAAGCAAGGTGACATTCCATAATGCAATTTGCAAGAAGTTAAGTCAATCCACCAACAGTAGCTTGATTTTAGCAAACATTCTCTTCTTACAGCAATTTCCCAGTATTTTTACATATAAATCAGTAACTTGTCTGTCTTTGAACCAGCAACCTTGCTGTGTTACAATTCTTTATCTTACAACAGAGACTATAGCCTGGTGAAAATTTCCTGTCTTTTGCAAGGTTAACATTTGAAACTGCAAGGCTTTGGAAAACCAGGCCCTGTGAAATACATTTGCTTTATGTATACTCCACATGAGGGTACTTCCAAAGTTTATGGAAAGATCTGTGTTATCTTTTAATTTTATTTTTCCACAGGCCTTTTGAAGTACCCACATATCAGACCAGGGGAGACATGAGCATGTGTAGTCATGGCACCCTGATGAAAGGAGGCTTTGCCCAACATTTTGAATTGTTGCTTTGCTTGGCACCCTAGAGATTTTTATACCCCTGGGGTGATGCACCGAAGTAAGCTTCCAGCTGAGTGAGACGTGAGCGCTCCTTCTGTAGAGGAGGAGGGTGCTGGTGACAGGAGGTCAGCCAGAGCAGCCACAGCTATGGGCTTCTCCAGAACATCATCTGTGCAGCAAGAGCATGCTGGGAAGATGAGGGTCTGCAAATTCATTCCTTCCAAACTACTCGTGCTAGATGCGCCTGGCAAAGTCTTTGTGTACCTTTGGAGACTGCTGTTCTGTTGCATATTGAAAATATCTCTTTTATGCAGGTATTAGCATAAGTAATGTTGGGGATGGATGGGAAAACTGAATGCCCCCCTCAGCCGCTGCAGGTGGACCACAGTCACGAGTGGAGGGTGAAGACATGAAAGTGGGTGTCCCAGAGAGTGAGCTGCTTTTTCTCCAATTGAGAAACAACTCTTCTTACCAAAGGAGGTTGAAAATGTCTCTTCTGCTATCCCTGCCTGCTGAATCCTGAGCCTACCAGGGATGTAGCAGTTGGGACAAATCCAGGGACAGAACATAGCCAAGAGCAGCCATTCCTAGTCTAATGACTGAAACAGGAAACCTGCATCTTGCGAACCAAGTTAAAGGCTGCAAACTCAGGAAGAAAGTCACTGAAAAAGGGAAGATTCTTTGCGCTTTCCTAGTTAGAGGCCTGATCACCTGGGTTCTGATGGCAAGAGCCTCCTGGAGGCTCCTGAAGGCCACAGTATAGCTTCCTGGCCAGCCCTCTCTCTGTCTCGGTGATGCCAGCACACATGTCAGGAAGTGGGACAAATGCTCCAAGGGATGGGGATCAGCTTCCCCACTAGTCCTTTTTTTTTTTTTTTCCTTTCAAGAACTGGCTTTGAAATCTTATGAAATCCAATTTAATGGGAGCCCAGGTTAACAAATACAGCTGGCTCTCTGTATCTGTGGATTCAAACAACTCAGATGGAAAATATTTGGAAAAAAAAAAACAATAAAAAATAACTAGCAATGGGGTTGTCCAGCTGGTTCCGTTGGTCAGAGCAGGTGTTGTAACACCAAGGTCAAGGGTCCAGATCCCCACACTGGCCAGTGGCACCCCCATCCAAAAAAAAAGTTAAAAGGAAAAGAAAGAAAGGAGAGGGAGGGAAAGGGGGAAGAAAAGGAGAGAGGAAAAAAACAAACTCAAAAAAAAAAAATTTAAAAAATACAAATGAAAAGATAATACAGTGTAACAACCCTTTCCCTAGCATTTACATTGTGTTAGGTATTGTATGTAATCTAGACATGATTTAAAGTACATGGGAGGATGTGTGTAGGTTATATGCAAATACTATGCCATTTTATATAAGGGGCTTGAGCATCCATGGATTTTGGTATCAGAAGGGTGTTCTGGAAGCAATCCCCCCTCTGGATACCAAGGGATGACTCTATTATGTTGTTTTTATTTCATCAGAACCCTTGCCAGGGTTTTTATTTTTAAATGTAGAGCTTAAAATACATTATACTCAGCTCTGAGCCAACCAGGGGAAGCCAAAGTAAAACACTGTCTTTTCCAGAACATACGGAAAGTCGTTGCTGCCAGAATAAAGGAGAAATTCTAGAAAGTATGCTCTGGTACAATAGGCAAAGCTTCATGCCACCAAAAGCTATTTTTCAGGAGAAGACATTTAAACTATGGAGTTTATGGGAAAAGGAAGGAAGGAAGGAAGGAAGGAAGGAAGGAAGGAAGGAAGGAAGGAAGGAAGGAAGGAAGGAAGGAAGGAAGGAAGGAAGGAAGGAAAGGGGAAAAGGAACTCCTGCAAACCGGCCTAAGCACTGGGGATTTGATCGTTCCTATGTGAGATACCTACACAGGAAAGGGAAGGGGAGGAGGCTGGGGACATCTGTAGGGTGTGCAGTAGTTATGTGCTGCTCTCAGTGACAGTCATCTGCTAGAGGAGCCCTTCCTCAGCTGCATGTACTTAGAGCAGTTTCTTGTCTTTCTGGCTGCTCTGTTTCCATCCTTCCTCCCTTTTCATGCACCACCGGTCCTTTAAAAGATCCTGATTGTATCTCCGGATACAGATTGCAAACTAAGGTCTTCTACATGCAGGAGACAACTTAAGAGAGCTTATGGTGCTTGAAATATTTTTAAGTGTTGTTTT
Organism: Galeopterus variegatus; assembly: GCF_000696425.1. NCBI lineage: Eukaryota > Metazoa > Chordata > Mammalia > Dermoptera > Cynocephalidae > Galeopterus > Galeopterus variegatus. Next base: position 849,837 of record NW_007726282.1, on the reverse strand, counting down.
TCAGCATCTTTATGTTCTCCGCATTTTTTTCAATCTTTCAGTTATTTAACCTAAAATGCAAAATTCTCTTTCCATGCTTTTAGCATTTGGGGGGTTTCCATTTCTCTTTTCTCCTTTCAGTGAATGCAATATTTATTATTATTATTATATTAAAGATTTGACAACAGAGTAGGAAATTTTATTTAGTGTTACTGGATATTCAAAGTTTTAGATTTTTGAATTTATTGTTGGAGTTAGAAGGTCATTAGAAAAAAACATACAACAAAAAGAGACTCTTGGCAGCGTAATTGCAGAGGTATTAAGTTAATATATAATGTATAAGTCTGTGTAATGGATAGTTTTTATTCATCATAAAATTTTCAAATGGCTCGCAGATGCCTGGCCTGCGCAGCTGCACCTTCCTCACTAACGGCGTTCGGCTCTGACTCAGAAAGGAATTTCGTGCCAAAGAATTCTGGCCGTGTCTACAGTTCTTGTGATATTCCCAGTGAGGAAATGGTTCATTGTCAGCAGGAGTGACGATGACAACCCAATAACTGGCTGACTGGGAAGAGCCTGGCAAAGAAAGAAGAGGGGGTCGCAGGCATGCTGAGAAGGCCGTTTTCAGAGCTGCTTTCGAAAAGAAATGTGCGGCCTCAAAACTCTCACCCTGAGCCCTGCATCCCATAAACTTTGATATGTTGTGCTTTGATTTTTATCTCGAAGTACTCTCTAATGTCCCTGTGATTTTTCTTTTTACCCACTGTTTATTTAGGAGAGCATTGTTTACTTTCCACGCATTTGTGATTTTTCTAAATTTTCTTCTGTTATTATGGTCAGAGAACATATATTCTATGATCTTAGTCTTTTAAATGTATTAAGATGTGTTTTGTGGCAAAAAACAAAAACTCTTACTGTTGATTTACTTAGATCTGTTTCTATTTACAACGTTTGTTTCTTCGGGGCAAATCAGAGCAGCCTACGAGCAAAAGGTAGAGAACAGAACACAACTCAGAGAGCTGGTGCTCCAGCCAGGACGCAGGTGCCCTCACCTGCAAATGCACAAAGCAGGTGTGAGGTGAGCTGCATGGCCCTTGTGCCATCGCACTATAGATAGCATGGCCTTCGCAGCGGTGCTGCTCAAACTCACCTGAGCCAGGAACCATCCAAGGTACTCGCTAAAATGCCCAGGGTGGGTGCTTTCAAAGACAAAACCAAGCCGGTGAGGGGCTGAATCATCCTCAGGCTGCTGCCGCAGGTCGGAGTCGGGCAGCAAGTCGCCTGGGCCTCCCCTCCACAGCGCACACCAGGCAGGACAGCGCCAAGCACCTTACGGCAGGGCCTGTTTGGCAATCAGGGGCAGTCTCAGTCGGCAAAGTAGGAAAGCTTCATCTCTGTGTCTCGCTGGCTTCAGGGAGACACACCAATGTAACCGTTCATGGGACAAAACACGGAGAGTTGGAGAGTCTGGGTCTAGCCTCATCACAGGTGACCACGGCATCTTCCTGAGTCACATGGGGAAGGGGGGACATGAAGCGCAGGGAACTTCTTAAGGCCCTGCTTTGCAGGAGCAGAGGGTCAGGTAAAGTTCATTGTTGGCTTGCCAGTATTCTGCACTTCTGGCAATTGCCCAGTGACTCAGGGACAGGCAGAACCAGACCCCACTTTGAGAAACTCTGATTTGGGGCAGCAGAGCAATGCAGGTGCCATTTGTGGCTCCCGGGTTCCCTGTGGCACTTCTTGGTTGATGTTTGCCCCTTGTGTGAAGATCTAAGGTGACCCAAGTTGAGGATGTCTAGGGCTCACCCAGCTTCTATCCAGCATTTGCTGTTATTTGTGCTCGTGATGCTGATTTTTAAACTTCAGAGACTGTGGTCCTGCACATTCCCCATGATGGATAAGAGCCTCATGACTGATGTCACACAGAGGGTCCATAGTGTGGATGGCCTGCCCAGTGGGAGAACTTGGCCTCTGCCTTCTCTCCTCAGTGACCTTCACTGGCCCCTGCCCTTTCTCCCGGAGTTGGTCAGACCAGAACCAGCTTGGACATCTCCATGACAACAGTTAGTGCTGGGCAGGTGATAGGCTACTCCCAAAGGGCCCTGGGCCACCTGTCCCCCCAACTCCTAGCACAGGCTACTTTCTGCTGCCCCCTTCCCATTCCTGTGTGTCACTCAGAGGCCAGCAGGACACACTGCCAAAGGGCCCTGGGCCACCTGTCCCCCCAACTCCTAGCACAGGCTACTTTCTGCTGCCCCCTCCCCATTCCTGTGTGTCACTCAGAGGCCAGCAGGACACACTGAACATTCAGACTGGGCAATCTGAGGACACCTTAAGAAGGCACTGTCTCCAAGCTGTGGCTAAGAGATGTTGCAGTGTCCCTGGGGTTAGCAGGAGCTGAGGGCCCACCACCTGGAGACCAAGGGGAGGGAGCAGTTAGCAGCACCCAGGGCAGTAGGTGAATGGAGGAAGCTTTGGCAGTGGGTAGAGGGACACTGTGCCCAGGGTGAGCCCTGTGTAAATTCCTGATCTCACTTTCCTCCTATCCCTGAATTCTGGCAGGGTCCTCCATTGGCCAAACCCAACTGGAAGCCAGAAGGGGAGCAGCCCGGGGAGCAGCTTGTACAGGTGGCCCCTCAGGGCACAGAGCAGGTGGGCTTGGGGGATGCCAGCATCATCCGCCAGCCTCTCCATGGGAATCAGGGCCAGCCCTGCACCCTCCTCCTCAAATCAATTGGAGCTCCTGGAAGACAGTCAATGGGAACACCGCTTGTAGAGGGTGGTGGTTGGCTTCAGGGACACAGGGTATTTTCATGTATCGGATTCTCTGTTTTTATTTATTTGATTCTATAGTTGAACTGTCAACAAAGTGTGTTTTATTTGGTAATAAAATCTAATACAACTGTTTTTAAACAGAAACCAATAAAAGTGGTAACACGGAGAAATGCTAGAGCAGCTGAGAGCCCATCCCTCAGCTCAGGAACGATCCCCCACTGTCTTCTCTAAAAGGCTCTGCATTGCCTGCAGGCCAAGGAGAGAAGACTGGCTGCTGGATGCTGTGGTGGGGCCTGGGGGTGGTTGCAGGACTTATAGTGACTAGGTAAGTCTGTCGCCAACCAGAAAGTTCACCTGAGCTTCTGTGTCTGGAGTTTTTATTGGAGTTTCATTCCGTAGACATAATGAATTGAACTGGCCACCTGATGGGAACTCAATCTCCAGCCCTCCTCCCTTCCCAGGAGGTCAGAAGTTCAGCCTAATATGTGGTTCAAAGTCCCAACCCTCCAATGACATGGTTGTGTTTTTTCAGCATGACTGGCTCCCTCCTGAAAATATCTAGGGGTCCACCATGAATAACAAGACACTTCTATCACTCAGGAAATTCCAGAGGTTTAGAAGCTGTCTACCAGGAAACAGGAACAAAGACCAGCCAAAGTATTTGTTATAAAGAAGCTTCCCAGTGGCAATGCAGGGGACCAGAGTAACCTCCAAAGCAGCCTTCTCCCCTTTAGGAGCCCTCCTGAAAGCCAGATCCCCATGGGAGACCCAAGGAGCTGAGCTGTCTGCCAGCGCACCCCTGATTTGCCCGTGGTAACCAATGCTCAATCACTGGACAGGAGAAACCCCAGGGAGTTAAGACTTAGCAGGAGATGTTTGCTAAAAATTCTCTTTGCAGAAACACCAGTATTGCCAATGCAGCAGCAACAAAAAGTATTTTTAGAGCTGCAGTTGACCAAAGCGTCACATGCGTATTGTTTACGACTCCTTACATTTGGATTTTAATAATATTCTTATGAGTGTATATGACTTTGGGGATTTAGCTTCCCATTTATTCTTTAAAGGGACTCTGATTTTCAGTTTCAGGAAGTAAACTCTTGGACTGAAACAAATCTGTGTGAATGTCATTGCCATGTTGAGGTTTTGTAGTAGGTATACAAGCTTATAAACAGGTTTCTATATGTAACTAAGTAACTTAGTTTTATATATGTAACTAAATAACTTAGTTTTATATATGTAACTGAGTAACCTAGTTTTATATATGTAACTAAGTAAGATAGCTTGTGGGACAGTTTGCTCTAGCTTGCAGTGGTAGTAAGGTATTAGATGGAGGGAAAGCAATCGGGGTATCTAAGTTCTCCACAGACTGTATATCATTTTGGATGAGATTCTTAACTTTTCAGTGCCTCTATTTTCCCATAAAATGGAATTAATAATACTTATCCCTGCTGCAGTGAAATAACATTATGAGTGGGATTTGCTTTAAAATACTTAAGGGAAAAATATGAAATAAGATTGGCACAGTGTTAACAATTTTACAGCTGAATGCTGTGCACATTTTTCTCTTTACCTTCATGTATGTGAAAATTTCTGAAATAAAGAGTTTTTAAAAATGCAATACCTGGCCCTGCCTAATGCATAAGAATGCCGTAACTTTAGGCACTGTCCTTAGAGCACCTAGCACTCCCTGGAGAAAGGTGCTGCATAAATATGTGATTGAGTTATTACTCTGTGGCCCTAAAATGATGGCATCACACCTTGAGGTATCATTGACAAGGTGACAGAAAATAGATTAGAGCCCATGGGAAGAATGGCTGTGAAAGACAAAGATAAAACTTTCAAAGCACGGGATGCTACTCAGAGGATTTAATCTCAGTATAAAAAATGGGAAGCCCATCTGGACAAATTGGTGATGTAGGAAATAAACTCACAATATGTCAAAACTATGTTGCCCAGTAGCTGGCAGTTTATATCTGGAGTTCCATACGTGTAACATTTCCAGTCTTATAAATGACAAATAATACATTTTTATTTATAAGTTGCTGGCTCCCAGAGGCAGATGAGTGCACCAAACAAAAGGAACCTCTTGCAGAACTGGTTAATTTCCACCAACCCATCTCATCTTAACCTGTGTGGTTTGCTGAGTTTAGGAAATTATGAAGCCAAATGAGAGAGTTTCATAAATTTGGGAAACTGTGCCTATCACAACACCAACTCTGTATGGTGATAAGTTATATAGAAGGATAGAGCATTTAATGCAACATAATGATGTGTGACTTATTAAAAATCAGTAAGAACAACCTGGTCCCTTTTTGGAAAGAAACGTTTTTTAGAATAAATTATTGTTGGCTTCTTTGAAATCCCTGAGCTTTCTATAACAGTATAAAGATAACTATCTAGAGACTCATAGTAATTCTATTGTAAAACACTCAGAAATGAACAGAATGCCTCACCATTCCGTCCATAACATTCCCTCACAGAGTTGGATGTATGTTGCTGTGCTAAGAATGAATCTGCTGAGAGAGCACAGTTTTGTCCTCCATGCCTCAGTGATGAATCCATAACTGTTTTCAGAGATGCTAATCATGAAGAAAGACAGTATAGATCTTGCTGAATTTTGGAGGAAAAAGTACGTAAAATTATTCTGTAGCTCAAGGCCTTCACAATTTTTAAAAAATGTAAAGCAAACATGAATATACAGAAGTGTTTGGTAATTCACAATTGCTGATGATTGAAACGAGACAGGAATAGAAGCTTATCTTTGTTAAGCAAACTCTCTGGTCACGGGGTCATGAGATGGTATAAACAAGGCTCAAAGGGGATCCATTGAATAAGTAAGAAATGCTTTCTAAAGGACCTTGAAAACTTTTATATACAACAGCAAAAGCTAAGCTAACTATAAATTATTTCATCTAGCTGTTAAGCAAGCTTTCTGAAGTTCTTTATTGGGCAAGAGTTTGTGGTCCTTACTCATACTGAAAGTGGCACAGGAGGACACCCAGCTGCAGGAGGCCACAAGGTGCCATCCAAAACATGCCTCTTTGGCATAAAAGTTATTTTGAGAATCAGCAGACACAGGAGAAGCTCTGAAAACAGAGTATAAGTTACCCTTTTGTAAGGGAGATTTATAAAGGCAATTTCCACTTGTAAGGATGTTTCTCTTTCTATATCAGGAAGAGAAGGATGACACTAAATCATGGAGATTTGAATCTGCACAACAAACCTTACCCTCATTTACTGTATTTTTCCCAGATGGTTTACCTTCCTCTAATTTGCTGCCCCAATGCCCTTTGATGGTATTTGGATGTGTTGTTCCCTCCAAAACTCATATGGAAATTTGATCTCCGATGTGGCAGTGTTGGAAACTGATTGAGTCATGGGGGCGGATCCCTCACGAATGGATTAATGCTCTCCCTGGGGGAGAAGAGGTAGTGAGCGAGTTCTCGCTCTTAGTACTGATTGAGTCATGGGGGCGGATCCCTCATGAATGGATTAATGCTCTCCCTGGGGGAGAAGAGGTAGTGAGTGAGTTCTCGCTCTTAGCCTTAGTTCCTGCAAGAGCTGATTGTTTAAAGGACCCTGACACCTCCTCTCTCTCTCTCTCTCTCTGTTTCCTCTCTCACCATGTGATCTGCTCATACCTGCCGGCTGCCTGCCACTTTTCCCCCATGAGTAGAAGCAGCCTGAGGCCCGTGCCAGATGCAGCTGTCCCAGAATTGTAAGCCAAATAAACCTCTTTCCTTTATAAATTACCCAGTCTCAGGTAATTCTGTTATCACGCCCACCTGGGCACCCTGCTGGTGTCCTTCCTTGGAATGAGAAGCATGCCTGGCTCAGGCCCAGCCACTGCATGGCAGGGACCTAAGCCCTGTTTTGCTTTCTCCAACCAAAATGGACTAAAACACCCTTCTTCCTTTGTTTTAGCTGAAGATAGTATTTAAGCCCAAATTCTAAAACCACCTCTTTAAGTTTCCTCATCCCTGAGTTTCTCCCATGTATATCTGAGGGATCCATGTCAATAAGTTAACATGTTTGTTTTTCTCTTGTTAATCTGTGTTTTTAAGAGGTGCCCCAGCAAGAACCTAGAAGAGTAGAAGAAAAAGAAAGATTTCCCCTCCCCTACACACTAACAGTACTAAGCAACAGTACACTTAAGCATGAAGGGCACTAGCCTGGGTGAGGACCAGTACCTGGAGCCTGTCTTAACTTTCCTGAACAGTTTTCTCCCACATAAAAGTAACTGGAGAGGTTCTTTCCCTCTCTAGAATTCCGTGAGCATGTTCTGTTTCCTGTTAACAATTCTATTCTCTAATCTTTCCCTCTCCTGACTGGTATGCGCACATACACAAAAGTGCACACACTTGTAGAAACATAATACCTGTGGAAGCAGCAACAGAAGGGTGCTATCCAGCCAGGCAGGCAGGAGGCGAGAGGTCGCTCACACAGCCACCCGAGGTAGGCGCACTGTCCAGACCAAGCCCACAAGCCCACCCTCAGCTTGCTTCTTTCTTTTGAATTCTATTGAAAATATGTTACAGAAACAGGAACTGTGTTCTCTGAGAGATGTCTCAAGAGATGGTAAACATTCATTTCAGCATGATGAGGAAACAGCCAATGAGGGGGCAAGAAGAAAAAAATTTTTTTTCTTCTTGTTGCTCCTTTCTGTGGTTCTCTGTGCTGTCCTGGGCATAGGAACTCAGGGTGCCAGCCCCCTTCCCCCTTTCCCCAGCCCTCTGCATGGTCACCTTCAGCCTCCCTAGACATGCTGTACAGACCCAAACCCCTGGAATGGCCATCAAGGGCAGAAGTCACCTTCCTAAGTGACACTGCTGTGGGCAGATAAGAAGCAGGATGACAGGAACTTGAAAGCACCCTTTCTATGGCTGATCCTTGACTGTACAATCGCTTTAGGAAGAGCCAAGGGTGAGTGACCAACAGGGACAATGGGCCTTCCAGAGTCTTCCTACAGCGGCCTTGGCCATCCACAGTAGGGAGGTAGGGAATGGTGAATGAAGCATGTGCCATTACAAGGGTCCGAACAGACAGAAAACGTTCTGCAGAGAAACAGAACCAACAGGATGGCCATATATATATATATGAGAGAGAGAGAGAGAGAGAGATTTTAAGGAATTTGGAGTTGGTAAGTCTGAAGTTTGCAGGGCAGGCCAGCAGGTGGGAAATTCTAGAGAGAGTTGATGTTGCAGCTCAAGTCCAAGTCCAAAGGCATCTGGAGGCAGAATTCCTTCCTTTGTAAGGAACCTTAGCCTTTTCTCTTAAGGCCTTAAACAGATTGCACGAGGCCCACCCACACTAGGGAGGGTAATCTGCTTTCCTCAAGTCTACTTATAAAAATGTTAGTCTCATCTAAAAACATACCTCTGCAGAAGCATCTAGACTGCTCTTTGGCCATTCAACTAGGCACCGTTGCCATCACAGGAACCAAAGCTCAGGAAATGTCCTCCTGTCCCAGTGCAGGAAGAACGCATCAGGTTCTTGCTTGTTGAGCTTCCTCACGCCCACCTGGGCACCCTGCTGGTGTCCTTCCTTGGAATGAGAAGCATGCCTGGCTCAGGCCCAGCCACTGCATGGCAGGGACCTAGGCCCTGTCTTGCTTTCTCCATCCCCTCCTCCTGCTCTGGTCTCCTCCATTGCTGATTTGCTCTGTTGGACTGTTGGTGATCATGTTACAACTGTCCATCGACTGCGTCAAGAAAGTATATCTTTTAAGAATTGGCTTTTATTGGATCATAGAATGAAGTAATTTGGAGAATTATTGGAGCATGCACTAACTTACAAAATTTGAACAGCACCTGGCATGTGGCATGTGAGAGGCTGGAGGAGCATGTAAGAACTGAATTGCACTTGAGATCTAAAGCAGCCATGCCTGCCCCCAGCTCAGGACCTGGTGCCTCACCAATGACAGATTATAAGCATGCGCATGACATACGGGAGGAAAAAACAACTTTGAAAAGAGCTCCTGCTGAACAACTAGTTAGAAATCAATTCCAAGAACTCCATTCTTCTGTGTAATGTCAAAGTCTAACCAACTCCTCTCAAAGAGTGGTCCATGGGCCCTGAGGATCTCCAAGACCTATTCAGGGAGGCTGCATGGTCAAAACTATTTTTACAACAGTACTAAGCTGTTACTCACCTTTTCCAAGGTGACAGTTGCAATGATGGCACAAAAGCAGTCCCGGGTGCAACTGCGGGCACGTCAGCGTGGATCAAGGCAGTGGCGAGAAACTTACCAGTTGGCACTGTGTTTTTATCACCATCTTTTCCAAGGTGACAGTTGCAATGATGGCACAAAAGCAGTCCCGGGTGCAACTGCGGGCACCTCAGCGTGGATCAAGGCAGTGGCGAGAAACTTACCAGTTGGCACTGTGTTTTTATCACCACACACTCGCTGTAAAAAAAACACGACAATTTCACTAAGAACGTCCTTGATGGAGCAGTAGAATTTATTAATTTATTAATTTTATTAAATTTGAATGCTCAGCTTCTTAATGTCCTGTGTGAGGACGAGGGAAGCAACAGGGTGCCTCTGCTGCAGACGGTGCACATGATGCCGGCAGGAGAGCTTTGTTCAGGGCTCGAACTGTGCTCCATGGGATGTTGGGCTCTTCATGGAACACCATTTTTACTAAAGAACAACTGACCTGCAAACTTTTAGTTGCTCAAGACTTGGGTGTTGGCATGCGTTTCCTTAGAAATGAGCAAAGTGAGCTTCAAGGAAACCAGTGGACAGCCTGTGCTGTCAATGACAAAATTTGAACTTTCAAACAAAAGTTAGAATTCTGGAAAACTTGGATCTGCCACTGTGAACTTGACCACTTTCCAATATTGTATGACTTTTCTGACAAGGCAGGTGGTGATGTTAATAACTGTGCTTTTTTATACTGTCTGGTGAAATAAGTCACTATTTGGAAGATCTGCATATTTCAGTGAGATCTACATATTTCAATGGCCATGTCACAAAATCACATGAGTAATAGATCTATCCAAAATGCTAGAAAGACCAGTGGCTTTTATGCTGACGGAGCAGAACAGCGCACCGATGTGGTGTTGGAGTCCACACTGCAACAGACCTTTAAGAAACATCCACATGCCGAGTTTTGGCAGAGTATCAGATTATCTGAAAAGAGTATATAAATATCCCTCCATTTTCCAACTACAGATCTTTACATATGTCAAATTTTCTTCACAAACATCAACCAAAACAGTAGATCACAACAGACTGAAAACAAGCAGAGAGAAGAATCCAGATGTCTTCTATGATGCCAAACATTAAAGAGATTTGCAACAATGTAAAACAAGGCCACTCTTCTCAGTAATCATTTTTTGTTTTGGAAAATAGTTATTTCTCATAAAATGTTATTTATGTTATCATATGATAATGTGAAATTGATTTCTTACTGTAATTTAAAATAACTTGATAAAAATTTCTAAAACAATTTCTCAGTTTTAATTTGTCATGCCATATGCTTTCATGAACCCATGAACTGGCAGTGAGGGGCAGCATCACAGCCCCTAATTGGGAGAGCTAACGATGGTGTAAATAGACTCATCCCAATGGCTCTGGGAAATTTAAGTCTAACTTTCCCAATTCCTAATATTTAGGAAATTCTTTATCATAAATTTAACCTCTTGAGTATTTCAGGAGGTGAGAGAGAGAGAGCTAAAAAGATTTGGAACCAAAAGGATCTTTAAAATCATTGATGCCACCTCACTCCCATGAGAGATGGCTACTACCAGTAAAAGCTAGAAAATACCAGTGTTGGCAAGGATGCGGAGAAATAGAGCCCTGTGCACTGCTGGCGGGAGTGCGAAATGATGCAGCTGCTGTGGAAACAGTATGGCAGTTTCTCAAGAAATGACACACAGAATTACCATAGGATCCAGCAATTCCACCTCTGGGTACGTGCCCCCAAATATTGAAAGCAACATCTCAAAGAGATATTGTACACATACATTCATAGCGGCATTATTCACAGTAGCTGAAACACAGAAGCAGCCCAAGTGTCTGTGGGGGACGAATGGATAAGCAAGATGTATCCATACAATGGGATACAAGGACACATCAAAAAGTTCGTGAAAAAATAGAATTAAAAGATATAAAAACATTTCCATGAACATTTTGAGGTACCCTCATATTATTCAGCCTTAAAAAGGAAGGATATCCTGTCACACAATACAACATGGATGGACCTGGAGGTGATTACTCTAAGTGAAAAGCCAGGGGCCTTTGAGAAAGGCTTAAAATGGATCACTCTTCCAGTAATTGACAAAGAGAAGCTCAACTCTACTTATTGGTTCCATTTCTCAGACCACCAAGCAGGACACAGCCAGGCAGGAAACTTCAGGCAGATGGGGGGCTTTGTCTACCAGCCTCCCGCCCCCCACGCTGGGTGGCATGATGTAGAACAAAATCAGCTCCACCTGCGAAGACCTGGGGTGACTTTTGTAACTTCAATGAGAAAAAGATTTTACAAAAATGACATCCCTAACAATATCCCTTGTTTGTGAATCTAATTTAGTCACTGACCCCATCTTAAAGGAAATTGAAGCAGCAGCTCATTTCAGGAAGCTGCAGCTTGCAAGAAAGCAGGGTGGTCACTCTGCCACTTGTGGGCAGCTGTCGTGTATATGACCTCGTGGCTGAAACCAGGGAGACAGGGAAGACAGAGAAGCACAGCTGTTCTGGGGCAGGCGGTTGGGGCAAAGGCTTTTTCACCTGGAAAGCTGTCCAAAGCTTTGCGCAGTCAGGGTAAAGCCAGGAACCATGAAAGTCAGAACCCCGAGGGGTCTGGACTGCTGAGTGTAATTTCAGGTAAACATGCCTTGCCAGCAAGAGGCCAGGGCCAATCATAGCCCCCTCTCCAGAGTGGACCCTCAGCAAGCATTTTACGGAAGAGCAGATTTTAAGTTCCTGACCGTGAGATGCTTCAAGCAAACCATGTCATTCTAGTGCCAGGGTTGGAGCCCACTGATTGGAGAGCCCTTGGCATGGACAGGTGTGGGCAACTGTGGGCATGAGGTGGCCTGTCATGAGACGGGCCACAGGCTGTGCAGATCTATTGATGGTGAAGAACAATGAGAATCCTCAGACAGCCAGGACCTGGTGCCACTGGACGCTGCAGCCAGAGCTTGGGCAGAGGCCTCCCCCTGCAATTCTGCATGGCCAGTTCTATTTCTAGATTGAGACTTACTCAACCAACAGGCCCAGATTTCCTGATGGCATGGGATTGTGAACCTAGATAACAACAGAGAGAAGAGCTCTCTGAAGAAACAAGGAGTTTATTCTGGAATGAGCAAGGGATTATAGTCTGGGTTATGCATGCTAAGATGGATCATAGGCATATTGGGGAGGTTGAGGCAAGGGGAAGCTTTTAAAGGCAAAACAAGGAAGGTTTCATAAATTGTTTCGGCATCAGCCCAAGGTTGAACAGGCAGCTGTTGGGCAGACGTCCTCTCAGAAGTATGCTTTGTGTGAGGTTGTGGTGGCCTTCCTGTGAGGCTGTGGATTTCGGAGTGCTCCTGTTAGTTTTATCACAGGCATGTGTGTGTGACAGCTCCCCCTTGTGGCCTCCTAACTCCATCTTGTCAGGATTTGGCACAAGCGCCTCCATTTTGATTCTGACAACTTTCACAGGTTGAATTTGTATAGTAGGAAAAAAGAGCCAGCTGCTTTCTCCTACCATACACACACTGAACACAGAGAGCTGCTATGACCTCAGACATGTGGACTTTTTACCCACGCATCAATTCTCCAGCAGACACCAACTGGGTGTCCTACAATTCAACTCAATCCTTACACTACCTACCTGGAGATAGCATCAAATCCCACAGGTTAAGGGCTCCATCCCACAAGACTGTCCACACCTGTGCTTCTGACTGACCTGCTGCAAATTGGAGGCTCCCATGACCCCTTCCCTCTCACCCTCTCAGGTTTGGTCATTTGCGAGAATGGCTCACAGAACTCAGGGAAACACCTTACTCATGCTTACCTGTTTGTTATAAAAGGATGGCACTCAGGAACAGCCAGAGGGAAGACACGCACAGGGCAAGGTATGGGGAAGGGATGGAGAACTTCCTCCCCTCTTGGAGGAAACACCTTACTCATGCTTACCTGTTTGTTATAAAAGGATGGCACTCAGGAACAGCCAGATGGAAGACACGCACAGGGCAAGGTATGGGGAAGGGATGGAGAACTTCCTCCCCTCTTGGAGTGCACCACCCCCCACAGGTTCAGCTACCTGGAAGCTCTCTGCACCCCATAGTTCAGGGACTTTTATAGAGGCTTCATGACATGGGCATGATTATTAACTCAATCCCCAGCCCCTCTCTCTCTCCAGGAGGATGTGGAGGTAGAGCTGAAAGTTCCAAATTTCTGAACATTACTTGGTCTTTCTGATGACCAGCACCCCTTCCAGAAGCCCACCAAGAGTCTCCTCATTAGAACAAAAGACACTCCTATCACCCAGAAAATTCTGAGGGTTTGGGAGCTCTGCATCAGTAACCAGGGTCATAAACCAAATATTAGAACAAAAGTTCCTCTTAGCACCTCTATTGCTCAGAAAATCCCAAGGGTTTTAGAAGCTTGGTGCCAGGAACCAGGGACAAAAACCAAAATATATATTTCTTATTATAAATCATAGTATCACAAATTTTGCCCCCCCCCTCAAACTCACATGTTGAAGTCCTAACCTCCAGTACCTCAGAATGTGGCCTTATTTGGATATAGGGTCTTTACCAAGTTAAAATGAGGCCATTGGGGTGGGACCTAATCCAACTGGACTGGCATCCTTATAAAAAGAAGAAATTTGGACACAGGGAGAATGCCATGTGAAGACGAAGTCTTAAGATCAGGATGATGCTTCTACAAGCCAGGGAATGTCAAAGATTGCCAGCAACCACCAGAAGTTGTAGAGAACATGGGACAGATTGTCCCTCAGAGGCTCCAGAAGGAACCAATCCTGCTGACACCTTCATCTCAGACTCTGGTATCTAGAACTGTGAGACACTAAACCTCTGTTGTTTAAGCCACCTGCTTTGTGGTACTTTGTTATGGCAGCCCCAGGAAGCTAATACACCTGGTACAGGGAGACTTGAAATGAGAAAAAAAACTTACTGGGTGTCTCCCATGGGAAACTGTGCATTCTTCACGCCTCATCCTCCTGGGCTATCTGACTCTGCTTTTCATTGCCTTTGAGGCAATTGTGTCTGTTGTTTGCATTCTCCTTTGAACTGTAACACTGTACAGGTTCCCTTGTTCAATTAATGAGTCCAATAAGATACTTGCCATGTGTTCACTGCATATCTGTAAGAGTCATGATTTTTTCTTTCTGTGATAAAAATTATTTTTTAACATTGGTGAGATTTGGGCCAGCCCGTGGCTCACTCAGGAGAGTACGGTGCTGATAACACCAAAGCCACGGGTTCGGATCCTATATAGGGATGGCCGGTTGGCTCACTGGCTGAGCGTGGTGCTGACAACACCAAGCCAAGGGTTGAGATCCCCTTACCGGTCATCTTTAAAAAAAAAAAACAAAAAAAACATTGATGAGATTTGCATCTGGCTGTGGCTGCCATTTCCCTGCTGCATTTGGCTGGGATCTTTGTAGCCTGTTGGGGCAGCATCACCTACCCTGATCTCTTTAAAGACTTCAGTGCTGAAATTGCTTTCTTGAGAAAATCCAAGGCTCAGGGGTGGAAAACTGTGGATCCTCCTCATCTCAGCCTGAGCTGCTGCTTTGGAAGCTCTGCTCAGCTCAGGGCCTACTGTGCACCAGGTGCTGTGCCTGTGGAAGCTCATTTCCTCCTCTGCATAATCCCATCAGAGATGGGCTACCACCCCCACTTAAGGAAGGAGGGAGCTGGGTCCCAGGGAGGTGAGATAACCTTGTTTAAACTCACATAGTAAGTGGCAAAGACAGGCTTCACATCCAGGACCTGAACCACAAGTTCAGGGCTCTTCTTTCTGTACAACTGCCTCTTTTATATAGAAAATGCCAGCTGTGAGCCGGCTCCGAGATGGTCCCCAATGATCCTCTTCTCTGGTATTCATGTCTTCATGTAATCCTCTCCCCTTGAGCGTGGGCAGGACCTCTGACTTGTTTTTGACCAATACAATATGGCAAAGAGGGTGGAAGGTCACTTCCATGATTGCGTGAGACTGTAACTCCATATTTCTAGCAGACTATTTTCCTCGTAGGCTTTGATGAAACAATCTGCAATGTTGTAAGTTCCCCTATGGAAAAGTCCAGATAGCAAGAAATTGAAGGTGACTTGCAGCCAATATCCAGGCAGGATCTGAGGCCCTTGGTCCCTCCACCCACAAGAAACTGAAGGCGCCCACAACCATGTGACTTTGGAAACAGAACCTTCCGCAGTGGAGCCTTCACATGAGACCCCAGCCTTTGATTGTAGCCTTGTGAGAGGCCCTGAAGCAGAGCACCCACTAATCCATGTCTGGACTCCTGATTCACAGAAACTGAGATCATAAATATATCCTTTTAAGCCAGGAAGTTTGAGATACATTTTTACACAGCAATAGATAACTAATACACCACGTCTTAGAAACGTTCCTTCATGCATTCAACAAACCCTGTTTGCCAGGCACTAGTCCAAGTGCTTGGCATACATCAGTGAACATGGAACTCATGGAGCATAAATTCTAGTGTTTGGGGGCGGGATGGGGGGAGGAAGTGCATGTTAGACAATAGACATAAGAAATAAGTTATATAGTGTCTTAGTCCATTTGGGCTACTGTAACAGAATACCACAGACTGGGTGGCTTATAAACAACAGACATTTGTTTATCCCAGTTTTTTTTTTTTTTTTTTTTTCTGAGCATGTTTAATTTTATAGGCTGTTGAGTTCATAATTAAGTACTTGATTTCCAGTTCTTGCAGGTGTAACCACACCATGGAGAAATTTTTTTTTTTTTTTTTTATGAGTAAAACTGCAAGGTGAGCCACATTCTCATCGCATACTGAAAATGTGGGTTACATTTTTTTTTTTAATTTTATTTTGTCGATATACAATGAGGTTGATTATTGTGGCCCATTACCGAAATCCCCCTCCCTCCTCCCTCTCCCCCCTCCCACCCAACAGTATCCTTTCTGTTTGCTTGTCGTATCAACTTCAAGGAGTTGTAGTTGTTAAGTCTTCTTCCCCTCCCCCCCCCCGGGATTTTGTGTGTGTGTGTGTGTGTGTGTGTGAATTTATTTATTTTTAGCTCCCACCAATAAGTGAGAACATGTGGTATTTCTCTTTCTGTGCCTGACTCGTTTCACTTAATATAATTCTCTCAAGGTCCATTCATGTTATTGCAAATGGCAGTATTTCATTCGTTTTTATAGCTGAACAGTATTCCATTGTGTAGATATACCACAATTTCTGTATCCACTCATCTGATGATGGACATTTGGGCTGGTTCCAACTCTTGGCTATTGTAAAGAGTGCTGCAATGAACATTGGGGAACAGGTAAACCTTCGACTTGATGATTTCCATTCCTCTAGGTATATTCCCAACAGTGGGATAGCTGGGTCATATGGCAGATCTATCTGGCAATTGTTTGAGGAACCTCCATACCATTTTCCATAGAGGCTACACCATATTGCAGTCCCACCAACAATGTAT
>NW_007726282.1:828688-832672 GCF_000696425.1 Galeopterus variegatus | reverse complement strand
AAATGATAGCGATTTTTGTGTATTGATTTTGTATCCTGCTACAATGCTGAACTCATTTATCACCTCCAAGAGTTTTTTCGTAGAGGCTTTAGGCTGTTCGATATATAGGGTCATGTCATCTGCAAACAGGGACAGTTTGACTTCATCTTTTCCAATCTGGATGCTATATAAATATAATAAATTTCCCTCTCTTCTCTGATTGCTCTGGCTAGTACTTCCAGCACTATGTTGAATAGGAGTGGTGAGAGTGGGCATCCTTGTCTGGTTCCTGTTCTTAAAGGAAAAGCTTTCAGCTTTTCCCCATTCAGGATGATATTGGCAGTGGGTTTATCATATATGGCTTTAATTATGTTGAGATACTTTCTGTCTATACCTAACTTATAGAGGGTCTTTGTCATGAATGAGTGTTGAATTTTATCAAATGCTTTTTCAGCATCTATAGAGATGATCATATGGTCCTTGTGTTTGATTTTACGTTTATCCCAGTTCTGGAGGCAGGAAGTCTGAGATCGGGGTGCTGGCATGTTGGGTTCTGGTAAGGGCTCTCATTCTGGTTCACAGACGGCTGCCTTCTTGTTGAATCCTCTCGTGGCAGGAAGGGAAAGTTCTGGTCCCCTCATCTCCCTGTAAGGACACTAATTCCGTCACAGGGCTCCACCCTCATGACCTCATCCAAGCCTAATAACTTCCCTGAGGCCCCACCTCCAAAAATCACCACGGGGGGGGGGGGGGGATCAGAGCTTCAACATATGAATTCGGAGGAACACAAACATTCAGTCCAGAGTTACAGAGTATGTTAGGTGTGCCCACTCAGATACCATGGAGAGGAGGGCAGGGCCAGGAGGATGGGCAGTAGGCTGGGAGTCTGCAGTTTTAAACCTCTCCTGAGAAAGTGATTTTTTTGTTTTTTTGAGAAAGTGACTTTGAGTAAAGACTTCAGGGAAGTGAGTGGGGAGAGCCACGCAGATACCTTCAGGAAGAGTCTCCGAGGCTGAATTGCACCTGGAGTGATCAAGGAACAGAGCAGACAAGGTGGAGGACAGTGGGAGCTAAGGTCAGAGGTCCAGGGAGCAGAGCGAAGATCGCGTAGATCCTCATGGGCTACTGTAAGGACTTTGCTTTTACCCTGAGGAGTTGGGTAGAGCAGTGATGTGGTCTGATAGATTTTCAAAATGATCAGCACCCAGTCCTTGCTGGTGACTCCCCACACCCGGCTCACCTATGCAAAATGGAGCACTTTATCCATCAGCCAGACTGGCCGCCTTAATAAGTAAAGAGACTTGCCCTATTTTAAGTGGTTTTCTTGCTCATTTTTCTCACTGAAGGCTCTCCAGATAATAACCATCCTCGGGGGACTACCCAAGACCTGCCTTTTCCCACCTCTTGACTTATTCTCATTTTCTCCCACACGTGATACAGCACCAGAGTGCACTGTGCCCATCTGGGCTGCTGCTAGCCTTGTGCACTGGGTCGTAAGCTCTGCCAGGCAGGGTCCATGTTCTGCCTTTCTTTTATATGCCCTACCAGCCTGAGACCTGGCTGAGCACACAGCAGGTGCTCTGTCCTTCTGGCTGGCACTTTGGCAAAGGGTTCTGCCCTTCCTGTGGCTTCCTTCTAAGTTCCCCTCCATCTGCCTGCTCACCCTCCACCAACCGCACCATCTCCAAGCCGTGCTAAGTTCCTGTGGTCAACCGTTCACTCACCTTCTGTTTCACCTGCGGGGCTTACATATTCCTTCATCAACACACCTAGGATTAAAATGCCCCTCTCAGATAATGAAGAGACTGGGTGAAACAAAATTAGAAAAACCACACAAAATAATTTTTTTTTTCCTTTTTGGCAGCTGGCCAGTATGAAGATAAATTTTAAGAACAATCATAAGAGTATTCATCACTAAATAAGAGCATGTCAGTGTGCTTTGTAAGTGGTAAAAGTCCCAAGATCATTCTTTTAACATCCCAAGTTGTACCTAGTGTGTATTGGTCTGTTTCTGTTGCTTACAACAAAATACAAGGAACTAGGTATGGCATAAAGAGAACAAAATTTATTGCATACAGTTTCTGAGGCTATAAGTCCAAAGTCCAAGAAACAGGTGGTGATCATGACCCAGGGTTCTCGCACTAAAAGATGGTGGAAGCAGAGAGAGCAGAGAAAGACAGATTCTTCATGCTCCCCTTTTAAAGCCCTCAGAACCACACCCATGATCACCATTTTTAATCCATTCACTAGTCAAGGTCCTACAGTCTAATCGCTTTTTCAAGGCCCCACCTTTCAATTACCATAATAGGCCTTCCCACCCTAAACAGTCACAGTCGGGGCTAAATTCTGGGGGAACACTCAATCCAGTGTACAGTGTAACTGACAACAAGCAGGAATTCTACTCGCATATTTCTATACAAAATTATGTTTTTAAAATTTCTTATACCTAAACATGGTTCTTGAGGAAGAGTAACAAATCTCAGAAAACATATTGGAAAGAGAATAGGCAGAATGGCTGGTTATTTGAATTAAATGCACAAGTGTTCTTTTGTTTTCTTTAGAAGCCACACTTACGCTCAACACTAGGGAGGCCCCGTGCAGACTGACAGGTGGGTGGAGGTGAAGGTGGACTCACAGGGAAGGGAAGAGGCTTTGCCCCCTCCAAAGCCCCATACATACCTAATTTTGCTTTATTTTTCTTAAGGAGGCCCCCCCAATGTATGAGCCTTGGGCCCATCCCTGGAGGAAGTGATTACTAACGGTGCTTCCAGCACCTTCACCTTTTTCTGGAGACAGCCCGGTGTAAAGGCGGTGGCGGCGGCAGGCCACGGGCAGTGAAAGAACGCAGCAGAGAAAGCTCTGGGCTGATGATACCAGCGCTCTGAGGCCCGATAGTGGAGTGGGCAGGGTGGGGGCCTCTGTCTTCCTCTGGACATTTCTGGGTGACCACATGCACCCAGGTCCTCCTGTGAACGCCAGGTGCCTCACAGGCCGCATGGGAACCAGGCGAAAGCTTCAGACCAGGACTGCGAAGAGTAAGCTTCATGGTCACCCCTCAAATGGGTCACACAGGGCCTGTGCTTTGCGTCACTGTCTCGAAACTCTTAACAATCTCTGAACAAGTAACCTTGCACTTCCCTTTTGTACCAGTCCTGCAAATCATGTAGCAGCTTTTCCCGTCTTGTCTCACTGGCCTCCCCATGGCGGGCCCTGCCATAGACCTACTTTCTGGAAGTTGGGCTCCGCAACACCCCAGCTCTTTGCCGCTGGATCCATGGAGTCTGTCACTACGGGCTGTGCATGCTGGACCCACCCCGTCCCGGCTCTGCGTCTCCCCGGGTGGAGTGCGAGGGCCAGCAGAGCCGCCTTTCTCCGTGCTGGGCACAGACTCGGTGAGCTGGTCGCACGCACTGCACAACGTGAAACGCAGACCACCCTGCGCGCGCGCCCCAGCGGGAGGCCGACCGCACCTGGAGCTCGGCCGCCTGGACACCCGGGCGGGAAGGAGTAGTTGGGCAGACCGGACGCACGAGGCCAGGCCGAAGCACCCATGTCCACCACGCGAACGTCACGAGCGCGTGCCGGAGCCCTCGCCCGGGAACACGGCGCCCGTGGTCAGGCAACGACCCTGGGCACAGACCTCAGGCGCCGGGCACAACCGCCGCGGGGGGCTAGAGCGCACGTGCGCTCTCTCTGTGCCGCCCCAGTCCGCGCCCACCCGGCCCCGGCGCCCGGGAAGGCGGCGAGGCCGCCGAGGGCCCGCACCCAAAGGGAGGCGACGGCCTCGCATGGTTCAGCCCGCGCTCCCCGCCGGACCCGGCACATGGTTTCTCCCGGCTGCGCACGCCTCTCAGGGGCGGCAGGGAGCGGGGCGAGCGGAGGAGGCGTGGCGCGCCGGAGGCCCCGCCCTGTCACTGCAAATCCACAAGGCGGGAAGCCCTGCCTTCTGGGCGGGACAGGCCGCTCGTCGTGCCCGGGCGCGGCCGGCGGGGGCGGGGCCCAACG